>NW_016822482.1:0-10371 GCF_001698545.2 Rhinopithecus bieti | reverse complement strand
AAAAAAAAAAAAAAAAAACCAGATGTGGTGGTGCACGCCTATAATTCCAGTTACCCAGGAGGGTGAGGTGGGGGGATCTCTTGAATCCAGGAGGCGGAGGTTGCAGTGACCTGAGATCACACCACTGCCCTTTAGCCTGGGTGACAGAGTGAGACTCTTTTTAAAAAAAAAAAAAAAAAAAATACAGGAAGTTAACAGTAGACTACAATCATAATGTTGAGCAGGATCTAATTTTCTCAACTGTGCAACAGTGAGTTGCTGGTAAAGAATGAAATATAGGGCTGGGCGTGGTGGCTCATGCCTGTAATCCCAGCACTTTGGGAGGTCGGGGTGAGCAGATCACTTGAGGCCAGGAGTTTGAGAGCAGCCTGGCCAACATGGTGGGACCCTATCTCTACTAAAACTACAAAAATTAGCCAGGTGTGGTGATAGGTGCCTGTAATCCCAGCTACTAGGGAGGCTGAGGCAGGAGAATCACTTGAACCTGGGAGGCGGAGGTTGCAGTGAGTTGAGGTTGCACCACCACACTCCAGCCTGGGCAACAGAGCAAGACTCCATCTCAAAAACAAAACAAACAAACAAACAAACAAACAAAACATACTTTGTGAAGACAAAATAATCTATTTGTTAGGAGATTCACAAACCTCATCAAAAGTATAAATTTCTAGATTTAACTAAAGCAGATGCTTAGTTAAATTTGAATTTTGAATATCAGACAAACAATGAATAATTTTTTTAGTATAATATGCCTCATACAATATTTGGTGTCCTGTCTTTTATCTGGTAACCCTGTAAGAGTATTTTCATCCAGTTCTCATTACTCTATATCATTCATAGGGATATTATAAGAACTTTACCAGATGCCTTGCTGACTTCTAGACTTATACTCCTAATTAGGTTGGCGCAAAAGCAATTGCAGTTTTGACAGTAAAAGTGCAAAAAACTGGAATTACTGTTGTACCAACCTAATGGGAAACAAATTTGTTAGTTTTATAACATCTCATATATACTATACATTACTTAAATGAATGGTTTTATATGACACTTAGCTTGTGAATACTTTGATGCAGGTCAGAGTCTGGCAACATTTCCCAAACCATATTCCATAAAACCATAGGGTCCAATAAATGGTCAAATGTATTTAAATGGTCAAATATATTTACAGAATAAACTTCCCTGTTAGTCGCAGTGCACATTAGGATATTAAAGGTGCTGAAAGTCCTGCAGAAAAGGCCTGCATATACATACTTCCCCCAAATTTGCTTCTGTTTTGAGGCTCCATGCTCTCCGACTGAATTATCTCCCTCTGGGATTCTCATCCTTACCTCATGTGACCAGCCTTACCGAATACTTTGACTCTGTCGTTGGGCCAGGTTCTGTACTGGCTGACTTTTGCATTTCCCTCTAGGGGCAAGGAATACAGAAACCTAAGATTTGGGCCCTGAAGAAACATTATTTCATAGTCTTCCTGAGGGTCTCACTGCTTATTCTCAGGTGTGTTAGCAAGCCAGAGCTGTTCAGGAGCCTTCTGAGGTTCCGGGGCCTGCTTGCACATGTGCCCAGCTTAGAAGAAATCCCATAATAGGACTCGTTCATTGTATTAGACATATTTTGTTGTCATGGTTTTTAAAGTACAGTACAACAATATTTGTATGGAAAAAACCATGTTTATCATAGGATGTAATTTGTACATAATTTTCTAGATGGAGTCTAGAATACATCTTTTTCAAAGGTAAACTTAATGACATTTGTTTCATAAATACCATCATTCTTCACTGTCAGTCCTCTGTGAACACTCTAGCCTCTGACATTCAGTGAAGCAATAAAGAAATCAAACATGCCTACCTAACCTTTATGAAAATATTTAAAATTATGATTTAATTTTTAATCTCCCATGGCAGCAGTAAAATAAATGATATAAATCTCAACAGGACTGTCTACTTCACAATAACACTTAGGGTATGGCCTAAACAGGCAAGAATTCCTCTTAATCATAAACTGATGTGGCACAGGTCTGGGCAAAGGGAGGGTGGTAGATGTTGACATTTCGCATGTCATGGGGACCCAGAGGGTAGAGAGTGGAGAGGCAGTTTTGAAATGCCCTGTGCTAACATTTTGGGTATAAATACAATGTCTTGTTCTTCCTTGCCACTGAATTTGTCTTTCTTGTGATTAAAACAAAACAAAAACCAAGAAAACTCAAAACACACAAAACAACCACCAGGCCAAAAAAAAGTGCAAAGATAAGGAAAAGCATGTATTTTTAACTTTTAAAAGGAAATGAAATAATCTGCTCAGTCTAAAAGGATGGGATTTAAGGTTTAGAGTCCATTGTGAAATCTCTTACACAATTAGCTAAGGTCTGCGGCACAAAGCCATGGATAAATTTAGGGATGCCAAATTAAATACAATGGTTTATTGAGTTAAAATGATACTAATATAATACACCGTAGATACAGTAACTATAGTTACTAGTTTCTCAATGTTTCCACAGTTTAAAGAGCAAACATAAGAAACTTCTATTAGGTTGGTGCAAAAACAATTGCGGTTTTGCTATTAAAGTGCGAAAAACTGCAATTACTGTTGCACCAACTGAATAGGAAACAAATTTGTTAGTTTTATAACATCCCATATATGCTATACATTACTCAAATGAATGGTTTTATATGACACTTAGCTTGTGAATACTTTGCTGCAGGCCAGAGCCTGGCCCATAACTAGGTGCTTAGTACATGTATGTGAAATCCATGAATGTCCTATATATAATTATAGCTTTAAGACAATGTAATCAAATCTATGAACAGTTGTTCATCTGATCAAATTTTTCTGGAATCTCTGGCAACTCAGCTGAATTAGATTATATCGACAGGGTTCATCAACCCTGGCACTATTGACATTTTGGGCCAGATAGTCCTTTGCTCTGGGTTCTAGCCTTATGCATTATAGAGTGTTTAACAGCATATCTGGCCTCTACCCACCAAGATGCTAATAGTACATCCTAACTGTGATGACCAAAAGTATCTCCAGACATTGTCAAATGTCCCTGTGGGAAGGAGAAAGTAAAACAGCTCCCAGTTAAAAATCACTGGGTTATAAATGCCCATCAGTGACAGAATGGATAAAGAAAATGTGGCACATATATACCGTGGAATACTATGCAGCCATAAAATAGAATGAGATATCTTTTGTGGGAACATGAATGGAGCTGGAGGCTATTATCCTCAGCAAACTAACACAGGAACAGAAAACCAAATACCAATATGTTCTCACTTCTAAGTGGGAACTAAATGATGACAACTTATGAACACAAGAAGGAAACAACAAACGCTGGGGTCTACTTGAGGTTGGAGGGTGGGAGGAGGGAGAGGAACAGAAAAGATAACTATTGGGTACTGGGCTTAATTCCTGAGTGATGAAATAATCTGTACAACCCCTGTGACATGAGTTTACCTATGTAACCTTCCTATGTACCCCTGAACCTAAAATAAAAGTTAAAAAATAAACAAAAATCACTGGGTTAGAAGACAGTACAGGTTTAGGCCGAGAGTTCCCACGAGTTGACTCTAATCCTCTACAGATTACATGGTTCTGCCACAATTGCTTTGACAGATGGAATCCAAAGACTTTCATGACTGCAAGAGGTGGAGAATCAAGAAGATAGGCCAGGCTAAATGTCCATCAGTAGATGAATGGATAAACAAAGTGTAGCACATCCATAAAATTGAATAATATTCATCCATAAAAAGGAATGAAGTAATGATACATGCTACAATGTGGATGAACCTTGAAAACATGCTACATGAAAAAAGCCAGACATTTCATTTATGTGAAATATTTAAAATAGATAAGTCTATCGAGATAGAAAGCAGTTTGTTGGTTGCCAAGGACTGGGAGAGGCGGAATGGGGAATACTGCTTAATGAATGTAGTGTTTCCTTTTGGCGTGATGGGAATGTTTTGGAACTACATAAAGATGGTGGTTGCACAACATTGTAAATGTTGTGTATGTAACATTTGTAAATGTTGTGTGTGTAATATACATTTACATGTATATTACATTTATTTACAATGTAAATGTAAATGCCGCTGAATTCTTCAGTTTAAAATTGTTAATTTTATGTTATACGAATTTCAACTTAATAAATTTAAATAAAAGAGAGGCCAGACAGACACAGCAGAGGCCCAATCTAAGGAGAACAAAGTGAATCATGGGAAGTAGAATTGCCTATTTTTTAAAGCTATGTTTCATGGAGTGCTGAGGGTTCTGAGGAGCTTCACTGGGGCCATGGGGCAGGTGGAAAACAGATGGGGTCCCAGGTTCCCATCCTCTCTCTTGTTTTTATCAAGGTAAGCTATCCCTACTGATTATTGGAGACTTTTGAAGCTGAAAGCACAACTTCCTTCACAGGATTGTTCTAAAAATCCAATGAGATAATGTATTTAAAGTTGACTAGCACATAGAGAGTGTTCAATAAATAGTGGTGATTATTAGTTTTAGGTCTCTGCAGACAGATATCTTCCTCTCCTCTTGGATCCTCAACCCCATGCAAAACAGGCTAATTTGAGCTCTTTGCCAGCAATGCCTCCTCTCCTTTCACTGGGTAAATTAGAATCTACTCTTTTCATCAGATTTATATCAGAACCAATCATGCCTCTGACTATGGTACATAAAATAGGTTCACTTTTGGGGCCAGCTGAAGGTCAAACTTGATCATGACACCCAGTTTTACAATCACATGGCACAAGGCAATGACTAGTCAAAAGAAGTGCAGCCGGGCATGGTGGCTCACACCTGTAATTCAAGCACTTTGGGAGGCGGATCACTTGAGGTCTGGAGTTTGAGACCAGCCTGGTCAATACGGTTAAACTCCATCTCTACTAAAAATACAAAAATTAGCCTGACATGGTGGTACATGCCTCTAAGCCTAGCTATTAGGGAAGCTGAGGCAGGAGAATCACTTGAACCCAGGAGGCGGAGGCTGCAGTGAGCCGAGATCGTGCCATTGCACTCCAGCCTGGGTGACAGAGTGAGACTCTGTCTCAAAAAACAATTAAAAGAAGTGCTTCAGTGTCCTGGACATGGGAGGGACATTTAAAGAAGTAAGCTGTTCCTCTTTTAGTGAGAATTTGAAAGGAACATGGAAACAAATGAAAAACCTAAGTAGTTCAAGGTTAAAGCTTAGTACTCCCACTCTGCTTCTTTAAAATACAATCTTCATAACTCGTGACATGTTTCATAGAGGGAACTATGAGTATGTGTGAGTGTGTAAAGGGATGTGAAGAAATGTGCCTGTGAAGAGAGAAACATGGGTTGAAGGGGCTTTGAAATGGAATGCATCTTGAGTTATCTCAAATTCCACGCTGGACTTAGGTGGCTCTTTCTGCTCTTTATGAAAAGCAAAACAAAAAGGCTTTGGAATGCATCTTCTCCATTAGTATTAGACCCAGTTATTTTATGTAAGTATGAAAGAGGCAAATGGGGTGCTTTGTTCTGGAAGTGGAATTATGTTTCTCCTTCTGATGCTGTCTTCCCAGCAGATTCAAGAGGCGTTAGGAGAGGTGAGGTAGAATATTCAGTATACAGAATAACAAGCAAACGTATACTTGATCCATTGCTGCCCCTCAGACTTCCTCTTTCTTGGTCTTTCTCTAGTAGTATTGACAGGTTTTGGCTTCATATCACATCTAGAGAGAGATGGAGGGAACTGTGAACTGACTTTAAAGATCACCTAATGAAAATATAATGCCTCTATTTTAGGAGAGCTAAAATTAAATACAGATGAGCATCTTTTATTGTTTGATTTGAACATTACATTTCATTAGTAAATAGTGTAAGCTTTGTTATTCTTAGGAAGATGTGTCAGAGGGTCCTTTGGCACTTTCTCTCATGGCAAAGCACCAGCTCCTTTTGAGGGGAGGAGGGTGGTTCTTTGAGCTGGTCAACCTTGGGTGCTCTGCCTCCCTGCAGCCTGCCCACTCCAGTCTAGTAGAGACTTCAGCTGGCTGCAAAATGTGGCCACCAGGGACATATGCTCTGGTATCTCTAAATAGACCAGAGATAAAGAAATCAGGACCTGGGCAAGGACTATCATATTCAAGCGTACAGTAGGCATTGTGAGCACAGTAGAAGCATAAACGAAACTCTGACAAGGTTTCTTGTCTCGGGGAGTAGAGCAGAAGCCTCTACTTTTTCCAACAACTTTGCAGTGTCAGATGCCTTAACAGTTCAGAGGCAGATCCCAGGAGGGAGAGGGCCAAACCCTGTGACTCTTCTCCAGTTCCAGGAAAATGAATAAGAATGATTGATTTTTCAGAAAGCGAGCCATGTGCAAAAGAGGGCTCTTGACCCCAAGACACAGCAAGGGGAGAGAGGAGGAAACAGATGTTTGAGTAACAGCAAAGGGATCTGGGAGGCTGTAATGCTGTGTTGATGATGTAATGCTCAATTGAAATGACTCCCAGAGATGCATGGGCTGTCCCTTGCCCAGGGAGTGAAGAGGATTCCCATGCAGGTGCAGGTACCTGAATCCCAGACAGCAAGTCACAGATGAACTTGTGCTTGCTTCAATTTTCTTTGTCTCTTTGTTCCAGTCTGGGCCTTAGCTCCTAGATGCTGACTACTCTGGGGATAAAGACTGAAAAAGCTTTAAAATGTGATTCAGGAAGAGCCAAAAAACCAGGGCTAGAGAAGGAGTGGTGATAGAGCTGTGACAACATGTTTATATCTCTCCCAGCCTTATGCTTTCTTAGATGGCTTTCCTTGGACTGAAATCCCCATTGGATAAGACCCCAGAGCTTTTCTTATCTATGAATTTCTTCTGGAAAATCCCAGCTGTGCATAGATCCTCCACAAGGTCTGGACTATACACTTTATTCAACCCTGACTTCAGATGCCATGGAAGAAAAGAATACTTGTAGAAACCCTATCATTTCCTTGCTTTAAACCTTCTGGTGGTCTACTAACATTTGTCCCCCCTAGATTCATCTTGTGCCTCCAGTTATTATTCTCTTAGCTCCCTGACTTTCTGTCAGTTTCTAGAACACTCCAGGCTTTATCATACAGCCGGGATTTGGTACTAGCTCCTACTCCTCTTATTCAGTTCTCAGGGCCTTGCCAATGCCTAGTACATACCTGGAACCAAGGAAACACTGAGTGGGAGCAGACAGTAGTGGGGCAACTGTGTTTATTTTGGCTTATAGATGTTTGGTGGAGAGGTCAGGTTTGGTGATGGGGATGAAGATAAAGGGGGAGGAATTCTGTAGGTAAAAGCAACAAGTGTAGAGCAGAGTGAGAAGAAGAGGGACTGTGGGTGACCCTTGGGTTTCATCTGTTATCCATGGGGCAGAGCTGAAGCACATGGCTGGGCTCTAGTACTGGGACTTTACTGACAGGGGCCACTTTAACCTAAACCAAGGAGGAAAACACCAGGGCAAATTCATTTATTGTCATAATCTAAGAAAGCCAGATAGCAGCCCGTGGGATTGGTAGGGAGAATTTCACTTATACTTTCAGTCAAGAAGCTGATTATTGAACAATTGTCTCTTCATGGCTTATCTCTATCTGTGAGAGGGATATTTTCCCAAATTCCTTTCCACTCTTGGCTGGAAGTGATGCCTCTTTCACATGCTCACAGTACTAGGCGCTTCTCTCCATCAAGTCACTGATGTCAGTACTATGCTTGATAGGTGTGAGTCTGTCTTCCCCATTCATCGGTGAGGTCAGTGAGGAAAGGAACCATATCACTAACAAGTGCCTAGAAAAGTGCTAGGGTTTGTTGTTGGATGAGTGAATGAAATGTTCCTTGATCATCAATATGGCTGCCTCTTGCCTTACCATGCTCACTCACTCACTCATTTGCTCATTGATTAAACAAATATTTTTTGAGGAACTGTTATGTGTCAAGCCTTCTGCTAGGCGTTAAGGCTACAAAGGCAGAAAAAGACCCTTCTCTTCCCTCACAGTGCTCACTGTCCAGTGGAGGAGACAGATAAGCTAACGGGTTATTGTAATGCAGTGTGGTGAGTGCTAACAGAAAGTAAAATATTCCCTGGGGGCAAAGACAGTTATGGCATTGAAGAGTATGCCAGGCAAAGGAAATAGCATAGGCAAAGGCCTGGAGGCAAGACAACAAGGTATCTTTGAACAATTGAAAAAAATGTAGTTTAGCTAGAGTAGAAAATACATCTGAGGGTTGTAGATCTGCTGCCAGCCAGAACTTGTGGCTTTGGAAGTTACACATTTTGGGTCAGCCATCACCCAGGCAAGTGAGACAAGCACTCTGACCACTAGACTCATAGACTACATCTTCAAAGAGTCCATAGAGTCAATCCACCTGTCTTTCTGTCCAACAACAACACAACAACAACAACACACCCACCCACCTTACTATAAACAAAGTGAAAAAACAAATATTAGTATACAGACTATATTGAGAACTCCTGCAAATCAAGAAGAAAAAGGCAAGCAACCCAATAGAAGAATGGGGGGGGGGAAGGAAATTCAGAGTAGAAAACACAAATGGCCAATAAATAAAAGAAAAAAATGCTCCCCATTGCTAATCAAGGAAATACAAATGAACTAAGGGAGGACATTTTGTACCTCTCAGGCTGACAAAAATTAAAAGTTTGAAAGTACCAAGTGTTGGCTAGAAGGTAGAGCAAAGAGAGGTTTCTTTTATTGTTGGGTAGGATGTAAATTGGCTTTACACACTTGAGAGAGGAGCTTGACAATATCTAGTAAACTTGGCAACATGTATACAATCCAGCTATTAACACTTCTTGGTATATATCTAGATATGTTCCTGTACATGTGGACAAGGATCATTCATTTGGCATTGTTTCTAATGGCAAAAAAAATGAAAACAATCTAGGTGTCCATTAATAGGAGTATGGATACACAAAATAAGGTATATTCCTATAATAGATTTTATATAGTAGGTAAAAGGAGTGATGTAGATCCATAGGCAGCAAAATGCCAGGTGAATAAAGCAAGTTGCAATGTATGTACACTTTAAAACACACCTGAACTAAACTCTGTGTTGTTAATGGATACATATGAGTGCACTTAAAGTGCAGAAGGTATTTTGAAATAATGCACACAAAATTCACAATGGTTATTGCCTTTGAGGAGTGGGAAAGATAATGGGTTTGAGAGTGGGTCCAAGATGATCTGACTTTATCTATAAGGTTTTCTGTCTTTTATATATGAAGAGTAGTATGTTGATAAATATTTAACAACTGGTCCTCCAGGAATTTTAAAATAAAAAACACTGATTCATAGCATTTGAGGATTTCTGTGTTGAAATACTCCCACTGTGGCTGATATTAAGCTACCAAAGGTTTAGCAACCAGTTTGCATAATTCCTGAAAATTTAACACACAGTTCTCAAGAACAAGTATGAGCTGGCGCAGCACAACGTTCTGCGTGTGCATATGTGTGTTGTATGTGTATAAAAACTTGAAGCATTGATGACAATATTAACAATCCTAAGTTTTGTATACTGGAAACAGAGGTATTTGGTTATCTTAGTTTCTGAAGTTTTATGTGTATATTAGATTTCCTGGAAAAAAGGAGACAGTTCTATAAGAATCAGAGTAGGTAAAATGTCTGACAGATTAAATTATAACTGGACATAGTGTAAAGCAGGGCTTTGTTCTGGATGCCCTTCTCTATATCTTCCATTTTAATAACTTAATACTCATTGAATATATTGAATAAACACAGTAAGTCAAGCATCTTCCTCTCTGCTGGTTACATGATTTTATGAACCAAGAGCAGCCTTTAGAAATAGCTAACTTTTATGATTGAATTAAAAAAACACTCAAAAGAAAAAATACCAGTTAAGAGAATGGTTTAAATAATTCCCTGGTATCTCAATACTTTTTTGACATGCTATTGGAATACGTTTCACTTCATTGATGCACCATAAAAACAATTGCTAGATTGTTTGTACAATGTATTTTTTAATGAGCCTCAAAGTCGTAGAGCAGTGATGATACATAATCCTACTTTATATGTGCTATTACTACTTTCTGTTACCACAACTGAAAGAGGCTCAACTGTTATTGTGGAAGGAACGGAGCAGTTAAATGTAATAACAGGTTCCCCTGTTTCCCATTCATCTGTTATTTAGTGAGTGCCTAAAATGCATCTAGTTCCTCTGGCTTTAGAACAGTCCATTGAAGCATACACAATGAGGAAGCTATTCTTTCCTTATTGATTTCATCTTTCATTTTGACTTCTGGAGATCAAAATGGGAAAACAGGAATTCAGAGAGAAATGCTTCAAAATGCCTCCTTTTCCCACTTCCCTCAACCTCAAACATTCAGAAAATATTTTAGAAATAATATTATAATCAGAAATTAACTTTAT
>NW_016822481.1:0-2133 GCF_001698545.2 Rhinopithecus bieti | reverse complement strand
ATATCATCTGCAGTAGGATATTTGGGAGCGCATTGAAGCCTATTGTGACAAAGGAAATAACCTCAGATGAAAACTATAAAGAGCTTTTCTGAGAAAGTTCTTTGTGATGTGTGAATTCATCTCACAGAGTTACACCTTTCTTTTCATGGAGCCATTCGTTAACACTGTTTTTGTGAAATCTGCAAATGGATATTTGGGAGGGCATTGATGCCTATGATGAAAATGTAAGTATCCTAACATAAAAAGTTGAAAGAAAATTTCTGAGAAAGTTCTTTGTGATGTGTGAATTCATCTCACAGAGTTACACTGTTCTTTGCATTGAGCAGTTTGCTAACACTGTTTTCATGGAAACTGCAATAGGATATTTTGGAGCACATTGAAGCTTATGGTGACAAAGGAAATATCCTCAGACAAAAATTAGAAAGAAGTTTTGTGAGAAACAGCTTTTCTTTTGTAAATTCATCTCACAGAGTTACACGACTCTTTTCATGGACCAGTTTGGTAGCACTGTTTTTGGTGAATCTGAGAATGCATATTTTGCATTGCATTGAAGCCTATTTTGATAAAGGAAGTATCCTCAGATAAACACTAGAAAGAAGGTTGTGATGTATGAATTCATCTCACAGAGTTACACTGTTCTTTGCATTGAGCAGTATGCAAACAGTGTTTTTGTGCAATCTGAAAAGGGATATTTGGCAGCGCATTGAGGCCTATGGTGAAAAAGGAAATATCCTCAGATAAAAATTAGAAAGACGCTTTCTGAGAAACTGCCTTGTGATGTGCGAATTCATCTCACAGAGTTACACTGTTCTTTTCATTGAGCAGTTTGCTAACAATGTATTTGTGGAACGTGCAAAGGGATACTTCGGAGGACACTGAAACTTAAGGTGACAAAGGAAATTCCCTTATGTAAAAAATGGAAAGACGCTTTCTGAGAAACTGCTTTATGATATATTAATTGATCTTACAGAGTTAAATTATTACCTTCATAGATCAGTTTGGTAGCTCGTTTGGGGGAATCTGGGAAGGGATATTTTGGATTGCTTTGAAGCATGTGGTGACAAAGTAACTATCCTCAGATAAAAACTAGAAAGAATCTTTCTGAGAAACTTCTTTGTGATGTGTGAATTCATCTCACAGAGTTACACTTTTCTTTTCAAGGAACAGTTTCCTAACACTGTTGTCATGGAATCCGCAAAGGGATATTTGGGAGTGCATTGAGGCCTATTGTGAAAATTAAATATCCTCAGATAAAACGAGAGTGAAACTTTCTGAGAAACCACTTTGTGATGTATGAAATCATCTCACAGAGTTACACCATTCTTTTCACTGTGCAGTTTGATAACATTGTTTTCATGGAGTCTGCAATAGGATATTTGGCAGCGCATTGAGGCCTATAGTGACAAAGGAAATATCCTCAGGTAAAAACCAACAAGCAGCTTTCTGAGAAACTGCTTTCTGTTGTGTAAATTCATCTTACACAAAAAACAGAAAGAAGCTTTCTGAGAATGTAATTTGTGATTTGTGAATTTATCTCACCGAGTTACACACTTCTTTCCATGGAGCAGTTTAAACACTGTTTACATAGGATCTGCAAAGGGATATTTGGGAACAACTTAAGGCCTATGGTGAAATAGGAAATATCCTCAGACAAAAACTAGAATGAAGCTTTCTGAGAAACTGCTTTGTGATGTGTGAATTCATGTCACAGAGTTACACTGTTCTTTTCATTGAGCAGTTTGCTAACAGTGTTTTCATCATATCTGTAAAGGAATATATGGAACACATTGAGACCTATGGTGATAAATTAAATATCCTCAGATAAAAACTAGAGAAAAGCTTTCTGAGAAACTGCTTTGTGTTGTGTTAAGTCATGTGACAGAGTTACATGATTCCTTTCATGGAGCAGTTTGGTAGCACTATTTTTGGGGTATCTGAGAAGGGATATTTTACATTGCATTGAAGACTATGGTGACATAGAAAATATCCTCAGAAAAAAAGTAGAAAGAAGCTTTCTGAGAAAGGACATTGTGATGTGTAAATTCATTGCACAGCGTTACACTTTTGTTTTCGTGAAGTAGTTTGCTAATATTGTTTTCTTTGAATCTGCAGTGGGATATTTGGGAGTGCATT
>NW_016822480.1:0-875 GCF_001698545.2 Rhinopithecus bieti | reverse complement strand
TATATTTATATAACAAAATTTACCATTTCATCCATTTTTAAGTGTGTGATTAAGTGTACGATTCAGTGGTATCAATTACATTTACAATGTGGCCACAACAGTCACCACTGTTTGTAAAACTTCTTCATTATCTCAACAACCTATTAAGGCTTAGTCTATTTTTAAGTATTCACAATAATGTATGAATTTTTGAGAAGCATTTCTTCCTCCTTCTGTGTCCACCTCTAAGAGCTGTGCATCAGTGTGTTTTTAAATTTTAAAATATATGTAGGAAGTTTGTAAGAAGTATTGATAAGAGTAAATACTAACAAACTGTGGCTTAACATTTCTATTTCCAGATGATACAAAAGTAAATAAACTTACTAGATTTGTGTTTGATACAATGCTGCAGAATCAGAAAGAATAGATTATGATCATGTTTTCTTATAAAATATCAAGAGATCTCAGGAAAACTGAGAAGTGATAAGTACAAAGAAAATGAAGTTTAAAGTCAAGTCTTCCTAATCTGTAGATTAGGGAAGGGAAAATTCTACAAAATAGACTAAGAAAGACCAACTGTCAGATCTTTCAAAATGAGGACTTTTCATAAGGATCATCCATGTCTATTAAGTATACACTGACCTAGAGTGATTTTGTTTGTTTTTTTTGGGGGGGTAGAGATGGCATCTTGCTATGTTGCCCAGGGTGGTCTTGAACTCCTGGGCTCAAGCGATCCTCCCAACTAGGTCTCCCACAGTGCAGGGGTTACAGGCATGAGCCACCATGCCCAGCCTAGAGTGATTCCTGACTTTAAAATGGTATTTCTTCTGTAGCCAGTTCTTAACCAATTACATTATAAAAGTGATCTAGAAATAAGGATATTCTTTGAATTGGAT
>NW_016822479.1:0-2976 GCF_001698545.2 Rhinopithecus bieti | reverse complement strand
AAAAGTGTCTCTTTTTTTTACAGGACTTCCAGGCTCATATGTCCACTGTGTAGCAACAGACCAACACAGTGAGACGGTGAGGTTTGCAACAGAGAATGAAAGGCCACTGAGTGAGGAGATGGGAGAAATCCTCAAGCCTCAAATCTATCTTTTCAAGGCGTTCTTGGTAAGAGATTTTAAGGGGAATGATAATGGCAAGAGGCTGGAAAATTGGAGTGGTAAGAGATCAGGGTAAGGGAGACAAAATTATCAGGATGTGGAAAACTGCATTCCTCCATAAGTCAGCTCCTTTCTCAGTCCTTCATCAGTAGTTTTATTGATATGCAGAACCAAAAGGAGAAATTCAAATGCAAACCATATGATCTCACAGTGTCTTAGATTTTATCTCTAGAACAGAATAGGAACAAAGAGTCTTGTGTCAAGGGCTACATTATCCTGGGCAGTAAGCAGCAATTAGCTACAAGGTTGTGGGCCAAAAGGTGAGCTGAGTTAATGATTGCTGTTGATTGTGCTGCAAGCCTAGTTGAAGTTTTTTTTTTTTTTTTTTTTTTTTCCTAATTGATTTTGTAAAACTTTCTTCCTGATGGTTTCACTTTGATGCACATTCTCTCCAGCTACTGCCCCATTTCTGTTTCTCTTTTAGTAAAAGTTCTTGAAAGATTTTTCTACATTTAATATTTTCTTTCACCTCCAATTATTTTCAGATGTTAATAAGGCTTTTTCTCCCTTTAATCTATTGAAACAGCTCTTATGAAAATGACCAATTATTTTCATGTTGCTAAATCCAGTGATCTGTACTCAGCCACCATGGTAAGTTGGCTTATTAGCAGATTGGCTGTAGTTGATTACTTCCTCTTAATCTTTTCTCACTGGCTACTCATTGGAAGTTAGCCTTTTATTTACCCTACCTTAATTTATTTTTTCTAGATAGTTTCATTCACACTTTAAATATTCCTTAGATACCAGTGAATTCCGAATTTGTGCCTTTAGCCAAGACTTCTCTAAGTCTATATTTTCATTTCCAAAAGCTTCTCAACATACGGCCTTTATAACACTCAGCATCTCAAACATAATATTTCTAAAAGTCAGTTTTATTCCCCCTAAATCTACTTCTTTCTCTGTCTTCTACACCTAAAGTCACTCAATCCTTTGTGACTTTTATTCAAGCCAAAATCTTGATTTTATCTTTAATAATTTTGTTTCTAAGGCCCCACATGCAATCTGGAAGTAATCTTATTGTTCCTATTTTCAACATTTTTTTAAAAGTTCCACTCAGCATCCTCGTCCAAGTAACTGTCTTCTTTCTTTTGGATGATTGCAACAGCCCCTCATTCATCTCTCCTCTTGTCTTATTTCTCTTCAATCTACTTTAGACACAAAATCTAGAGTAACTATTTTAAAATAAAAGGTCAGTTTACTCTATGGGGACTGATTTGTGGCTGCTTTTGTGCACTGTATGTCTCTGTTGGAACTCTGAAAACAATAGCCCAAAAGTCTAACACTTTGGCATGCTGAGCACTTTGAACTAAAATAGGAAGGCCTTAGAGGCTGCCTTAGAATCAATGACTTCCTGATCTCTCCTGTTTCTCTTCTGCCCCTACTCAGGGATGAATTTTTCTTTGAAATTTCCTTATGTCCCTTATGGCCAGACTCACCAAAGCAACAAAATTACCTTCCATGTTCTCCCTGAAATTTCATTATCACAGGTAGATGACTAAGGAATGTAACTGCTTCTAGATAGACTTTGTCACAAGATCTTGTCTGTCTCTCTGGATCATTCAAATTTCAAAGACAATCATTTACCAGATAATGTCTGCCTTCAAATCCATTCAGTTACCCTGGAAATTGTTTACTCCCCTTCTACAATTAGTTACAGCCCCCAGCTTTCCTCTGTTTTGATGACATGGGGCTGTTCTCTTGACGTTGACAGCCTTCATGGGTGGGAACTGGAGTGACTCATTTCACTCAACCTGCCGCTGACCACTCCTTGAGAGAGGGAGCATGCGAGCAAGTGAATGTGAGAGCAGGCTCTGTGCAGGCCCTGCAGCAGCATCTGTGTGCCTGCCCTCTTGGCACCCAGGTTCTTGTCCAGTGTCTAGGAAGAATCAGGTCACATGGACGAATTGAAGGGTAGTGTGTGCAGAGGATTTGATTGAGTGATGGCTCTCTGGGATAGAAGTTGGAAAGGGATGGTGTGGGAAGAAGGTGATCTTTTCCTGAAGCTGCACTGTTTGGAGTTACTCATGTCTATCCATAATTTCTGATGATCAGTCACTTGTATCTTTGACATGCAGCAGCTTGTATCCCCAATGCTCAGCACCTTGTATCTCAGACACTCAACTCCTTGTGTTGCTCTGCCAGCTGAAGTCTTTTTATGGGAACAGGGTAGAGGCATGGCAGGCCAAAAGGTAATCATTTGGGTGAAAAATGGGGTCAGCTGTTTTCACTTAGGGCCAAGGTTCCAGGCTTGAGGGTGGGGTTTAGCAAGGAACCCAGCTATTCTGTATCACTATGAAGAAGGTATTTAAGCCTCAACTATCTGTCCCTTTTTTGAGTTTCATAGTTGTGGGACTTTTGTGTCCATGTGCACATGAATAAGTTTGTATATCTTTTCTCCTGTGAATCTGTTGATTGTAAATTCATTTCAGAGGACTTAGACTCAAACCTTCAGAAGAAAAGTTTCAGCTTCACTACATCCTTAATGACAAGCACAATGTCTGGGAATAAATAAATGCGTATGCTTCCAAGGTTAGGTTTTATTCCTTGGAATTCTTGGAAGTTTTGGTGAAGGGCATGTTCCTCCAATGAATTTTGTTTTTGGTTTTTCTAAGTGTCCTTGAGTTATAACCAAATTGGAACCATTTTTAATGTTAATTTTTTAGGGGACTCCCTGGAATATGTAGATAACATAAATTCTAACTCTACAACCTAATATGAACAGCTTTATGGTTGTGGAATTTCAGTTGAGAAGTCTTT
>NW_016822478.1:0-1699 GCF_001698545.2 Rhinopithecus bieti | reverse complement strand
CCTATAAAATTGTTGACCAGAGAACATAATCAGCTTTGTAACCTAAACTAGAAACTCAGGAGTTTTAAAAGAAAAAAATGTAAACGTATCAGACCACATAAAATGTAATATTATGAAAAAATAGTGATAACAGATATATATATAGTTTACATATAGTGGAAAAGATGTTTTCATAGGTATCTAGTGAAAATATGAATTAATATTTTCTGGAAATTATTTTTGATATATATATTCAATCTAGAAATCTCAATTTTAGAAAATAAAAACACCATTCCCAGGAAAGATGGCTGAATACAAACAGTTTTGGTCTGCAGCTCCCAGCGAGACCAATGCAGAAGGTGGGTGATTTCTGCATTTTCAACTGAGGTACCTGGTTCATCTCATTGGGACTGGTTGGACAGCGGGTGCAGCCCACCAAGGGAGAGCAGAAGCAGGGTGGGGCTTTGCCTCACTCAGAAAGTGCAAGGACTTGGGGAACTCCCTCCCCTTGCCACGGGAAGCCATGAGAGACCATGCCGTGAGGAACAGTGAACTCTGGCCCAGATACTATGCTTTTCCCATGGTCTTCACAACCTGCAGACCACAAGATTCCCTCGGGTGCCTACACCACCAGAGCCCTGGGTTTCAAGCACAAAACTGGGTGGCCATTTGGGCAGACACTGAGCTAGCTGCAGGAGGTTTTTTGTTTTTACCCCATTTGGCACCTAGAATGCCAGCGAGACAGAACTGTTCACTCTCCTGGAAAAGGGGCTGAAGCCAGGGAGCCAAGTTGTCTTGCTCAGTGGATCCCATCCCCATGGATCCCAACAAGCTAAGATCCACTGGCTTGAAATTCTCACTGCCAGCACAGCAGTCTGAAATTGACCTGAGTTGCTCAAGCTTGGTTGGGGGAGGGGCGTCTAACATTGCTGAGGCTTGAATAGGCAGTTTTCCCTCACAGTGTAAACAAAGCCACCAGGAAGTTCAAACTGGGAGCGGGACCCACTGCAGCATGACAAAGCCACTGTAGAGAGACTGCCTCTCTATATTCCTCCTCTCTGAGCAGGGCATCTCTGAAAGAAAGGCAGCAGCCCCAATCAGGGGCTTATAGATAAAACTCCCATCTCCCTGGGACAGAGCACCTGGGGGAAGAGGCAACTGTGGCTGCAGCTTCAACAGACTTAAATGTTCCTGCCTGCCAGCTCTGAAGAGAGCAGATCTCCCAGCATGGTGCTTGAGCTCTGCTAAGGGACAGACTGCCTCCTCAAGTGGGTTCCCGACCCCCATGCCTCCTGACTGGGAGACAACTCCCTGCAGGGATTGACAGACACCTCACACAGGAGAGCTCTGGCTGGCATCTGGCAGGTGTCCCTCTGGGATGAAGCTTCCAGAGGAAGAAACAGGCAGCAATCTTTGCTGTTCTGTAGCCTCCGCTGGTAATATCCAGGCAAACAGGGTCTGGAGTGGACACCTAGCAAACTCCAACAGACCTGCAGCAAGGGGCATGACTGTTAGAAGGAAAACTAACAAACAGAAAGCAATAGTATCAACATCAACAAAAAGGACACCCACACAAAACCCCATCTGAAGGTCACCAACATCAAAGACCAAAGGTAGAAAATCCACAAAGATGAGGAAACCCCAGCGCAAAAGGCTAAAATTCCAAAACCAGAATGCCTCTTCTCCTCCAAAGGATCACAACTCCTTTTCAACAAAGAAA
>NW_016822477.1:578577-580802 GCF_001698545.2 Rhinopithecus bieti | reverse complement strand
AAAAAAAAAAAAGTCAGTAAAAGCCACATTCTTTCTTCTCCATTAATTGTTAAGAAATGGATCTCCAGGCTGCCCAGCCAAGGCAGGCATGCCTCCAGTCTTCCACAGATCTGTGGAGAGAAATGAGGCTGCTGGTGTGTGCATCTACGGCCCTGATCGTAATTTGACTTCAATTGTATTTGCACTTCCCTGTTCGAAATAGAGCCTCATAGATCAATATTTCTGGCTCTGACACTCACCAGATTGTCAGCTAATGTGTTATCTTTAAATTGGCGTTTTATGCAAGAGTTGGAAGCTTCTTTATCTTTTTGTTTTGCAACTCTTTGATGATTTCTGAGAACCCTCTAGAAACTCCTGCTGAATAATACAATTAGCTGGTTGTCTTCTGCTCCAAGCTTATTTCTGTAGTTCTGATTTACTCTCTTGTAAACCTTTTTCAATTTCAGCATCCTCTCCCATTTGGTTTTCAAAGTCTTTCCATGCCTCAGTTAAACATATTCCTTTAACATGCAGTGGAAGAATACGCATTAGAAAACTAGATGCGTTTCTCACCGCCAAAAATGATAAGCATGTGAAGTAAAGCATATGTTAGCTCAATTGAACCATTCCACAATGTGTACATATTATAAAACATCATGTTATACATGATAAATATATATAATTTGTATTTGTCAACTTAAAAACATAAGTAAAAAAAAAAAAGAGAGGTAGGTCTTCAAAGTCAAAGAGTGTTTACAGAATCTGTAGGATCAGCATATTGGTTAGTGGGGTCTTGAGCTCTGATGGGCATGTACTCTGCCAGGGGATCAGGAGGACATGCAGCTGCTGTGATGTGGTTGTCAGCTTTTTTTCTTCTTCAGTATGTGTCCTGTGGCATAGATTTGGCCAACAACATTTATCTGTTGGGGACTATATAATACACTCTTAGTCTTCAGTTTATAAATGGATTATATTCTACAGGTTCATTTCCCAGGAGCGATATAGAGCTTAGAACACTTTCCTGGATAAGCAGTATTAAATGTTGTGATTTGGTTTCCAGACTCTAGACCTTAAAAACCTCTGTAACCCATAACACAGTTTTAATCTGCACATTTCCCATGAAATAAAGAGGAAAGCAGTATTATTGGAATACTGAGCATTAGCCTCAAAGAAAAAACAATATAAGTGAGTTAGAAGACTTTCCTTGTTGAAGAGCAATAATTTTATTAAAGATGAGTAAAGAGTTAAAACTTTTATGGAGATTTCAAAAAGGACTTTTACCCATTTCTGAGATTTTAGACGTTGACAGCTGTAGCTTTTATTATGGCTAATTACACTTCAAAACTTGTACCTATAAGAAAGAGTCATAGAATTACCCCAGTAACTTTTTCCCTAATGTTTTTTAACAAGTTGTTTATAAATGGTATGAAGGGTAGAAGGAGGTAGCACAAGATTTAAATTTTTTCCTCAGAGATAAAGAAAAGGGAATAAGTTCAAAAGAATAACCTCTTCCATAAGAGAAACCATGTTTGAAGTGGATTATACGGAATTTGTAAAGGTAGAGAAAAAGGAACAGGGAAAGACAAATGCTGTTTGATTTCACTTTTATGAAGTACTTAGGGTAGTCAAAATCATAGAGACCTTAAGTAGAAAGGTAGTTACCAGGGGATGAGGAAGGGGAATGGGAATGGGAAGTTAGTGTTTACGGGCTATAGAGTTTCTCTTTTGCCAGATGAAGAGTTCTGGAGCTTACTGGTGGTGATAGTTGCACAGCAATATGAATTTACTTAATACCACTGAATTGTACCCTTAAAAATGTTGAGATAGTAAAGTTTACGTTGTATGTATTTTATCATAAGAAGAAATAATTGGGGAAAAGGGAATGTTATGTAGGTCTTTCATCCCCCTCTCTAGTCTATTAGGATGTAAGAAAGAACCAAAGTGCTCCTCTTCTGGAAGTGGTTATGATTATGAGATGGGGGTCGCAGTCACCTGTACTAGGAGAGACTAGAAGAAAATGTCCAACAAGTTGATCGTTATTCACAAGTCAAGAATTGGTAACTCAAGGCTAGATTGTCCAGAATTCTACAGCCATGAGGCTTTGTGGATTGACACAGAAGGTCAACAATCGGAACACAAACATGCCTGCTTTTCTGCCTTCAGTGCCACCAAAGGTCATCTGCCTATAAAGCTGAAAGGTTGCCAGATAACGAGAGACACTTTTTTTTTTTTTTTTTTTTTTTTTT
>NW_016822477.1:549093-569765 GCF_001698545.2 Rhinopithecus bieti | reverse complement strand
CAGACTGCTGTGCTAGCAATGAGGAAGGCTCCGTGGGCGTGGGACCCTCCCGGCCAGGTGTGGGATATAATCTCCTGGTGTGCCCATTTGCTTAAAGTGCAGTATTGGGGTGGGAATTACCCGATTTTCCAGGTATTGTGTGTCTCAGTTCCCCTGGTTAGGAAAAGGGATTCCCTTTCCCCTTGCATTTCCCAGGTGAGGCGATGCCTCGCCCTGCTTCAGCTCTCGCTGGTCGGGCTGCAACAGCTGACCAGCACCAATTGTCCAGCACTCCCTAGTGAGATAAACCCAGAACCTCAGTTGAAAATGCAGAAATCACCTGTCTTCTGTGTCGCTGGCGCTGGGAGCTGGAGACTGGAGCTGTTCCTATTCAGCCATCTTGCTCTGCCCCATCTCAGAAGTTTTCAACTGTTCATTTTTAACCAGTCTGAGTGTATGGTATGTATGTCTGTAGACTATATTTAACTATATTAAAGTTATTTATCATATGTAGGCTATAAATAGAATATTGATATGAAAACAAAAATATCTTACAAATACAATATTTTTATTTGAAAATAGGAAATATTTTATTTTAGATAGAAAAGTCTACCAGCACTTTGAGAGACTGAGGTGAGCAGATCACTTGAGGTCAGAAGTTTGAGACCAGCCTGGCCAACATGATGAGACCCCATCTCTACTGAAAAAAAAATAAAATTAGCCAGGTGGTGGCATACACCTGTAGTCCCAGCTACTTAGGAGGCTGTGGCACAAGAATCGCTTGAACCCGGGAGAAGGAGTTTGCAGTGAGCCAAGAACACACCACTGTACTCCAGCCTGGGCAACACAGTGAGACTCCATCAAGTTTTCAACTTATTTTCTTTCACTACAATAAGTTTGTGTACTCTATTTGTATCTTTCTCTGAAGTTAATAGCTTTGAATAAAAAACAAGAAGTTGTAGGAATACATACACACACACATTTGAACTACATGACTGTACCTCATAAATAATTTAGTTTATAAAGGTTGGCTTAGTTGACTTCCTCATAATCAAAACAATTACCCTTTACATGCCTACCAGGCAGGGAAGGCATGCACATAGCTCTAATTCCAAGATTTGTTTATTTACAGAAATACCCTGACTTGTTAGTATTGTGACCTTGAAATTATTTTCTTGGTATTTAAAAGTATGCTTTAATGTAATATTGGGTGTGTTTCTGTACCAGTTAATCAACTAAAAAGTATTCATTAGCTGCCCACTGTGGCCTAGTGCTATGGCACCTGTGGGAAGAATGGAGAAGATCATATCTGGAAGTCTTCAACTTCTAAGATAATATTTCTCATTCCAGAGAACATGTAGTATTAGGTTTCAGGTCTACTGAAGTAGCCCTTACCATTTAAAGAGAATTCACAAAGTGCTAGACTGCTAAGTTAAAGGTGGTATGAATAGGTCATAGGGCCAGGAAGCTTGGTAGGCACAGGACAAAAACCTGTTTTGGGACCACAGGTGATCAAGTATCATCCAGGAGTGTGACACTACACCTGGGTGTAACCTAAGAATATGACTCCATACCAGTTGTGACCAAGGAATTTGACTCCGTCACCAGGTGTGACCTGAACATAGCACTCCATTCCTAGGAGTGAATATACCCATTTTGAGCTGGGAGAGTGATTCCATTTAATTATCTTATGTGCCCTAATTTTGCTCCAAGAAGCTAGTTTTTGAAAGAAACAAATTATGGCCTAATTCTCCATAAAGTTTTTTCACCAAAAAGAGAGAGACAGGGAGAAGGAGAGGGGGGAGAAGGAGAAGGGAAGGTGAAGGGAAGGCAAAGGGAAGGAGAAAGGAAGGGAGAAAAGGAGGGAGGGAGGAAAGAAAGAAGGAAGGAAAGAAGATAGGAGGGAGGGAAGGAAGGAGGGAAGGAAGGGAAGAAGGAAGGAAGGGAGGAAGGAAGAAAGGGAGGAAGGAAGAAAGGGAGTGGGGGAAGGAGGGAGGGAGGGAGGGAGGGGAAGGAAAGAAAGAAGATCGGGTAATTGAAAGTTGGTTAAATCCTAATCAATGAAGTCAGAAAGATGACTGGTGAGGATAGCAACACCAGACAGACACTTGGGGTTTACATATTTGAGCTGGTTATAAAAATGTCAAGTCCTGATTACAGAGACTCAGAATGGACCATATTGCAGAAATTTGTTTGCAAAACAGTTATTTGAAACGCTGTATCCAGAAAAACAACCATTAGATTCCAAAGCTTCCCTCCAAAACTTACTGAATATTTAAGTAAAACAATAGTTCTTAAAAATGCCAAAGAATAGATGCAGACTCTGCAGAAGTGGTTACCTCCAAGAGAGGCCTTTGAATTTGGGCATCATTGTGTTTTGGATTTGAGTCTTGACTTCAACACTGGGTCATCCTATTCAGGTGATTGTACTTCTAGGCTTCAGTTTCTGCATCTGCAAAATGGGAATAAAAGCAACAACTTCAGAGAGTTGTTTTGAGGAATAAGTGTGACAATGTATATAAAGAACTTAGGCCAAGTGGCTCAGGCCTATAATCCCTGTACTCTGGGAGGCAAAGGCAAGAAGATCACTTTAGGCCAGGAGTGCCAGACCAGTCTAGGTAACATGGAGAGATGCTGTCTCTACAAAAAAAAAAAAAGCCAGATGTGGTGGTGTGTGCTTGTGGTCCCAGCTATCCAGAAGGCTGAGGCTGTAGAATCACTCTAGCCCAGGAATTTGAAGCTGCAGTACACTATGATCCTGCCACTGCACTCTGTCCGGCCTGGGTGATGGAGTGAGACTCTCTCTCTACAAAAAGTTTAAAAATTAAAAATAAAAAAACAGCTTGGCATAGTATCTGGTACCTAATGTATGTTCAGCCAGTCTTACAATGATGATGGTCATGCTGGGGCTGATGATGGTGATGATGATGGTAGTAATGAGGATTGCCACCACCACCTTGAAATGCCAGCCTTTCACTGTTCTTAATTCAAAGACTCTGCTGTTAGCTCAGTTGTAGATGTACAAGAAAAGACAAGTACCCTCCAGGTTTCCCTGGCTGTGGGCCTAGAGCACTAGCAACTCCTGGGACACCTGAGAGGTGGTATCTAGTGGCTGGAGGCCACACCTGTGTAACTCCTTTAGTGAGATTTTCCTTAGTTCCCATGCATTAGGCCACTGATTCATTCAATCATTTGACCAATATTTGTTGAACATCTACTATGTGCCAAGGATATAACAGCAAACAAAATACAGTCTTTACTTTCAAGGGATTTACCCACTAATGGAGGACATGGACAATAAACATGCGAATGTTAAGATAGTATAAATGTTATAATTGAAATAAGCACAGGATATAGGGCCCCAGAGGGAAGTTCCTATACCATCTTCAGTGACATCTGAGGTTTCTACAACCATTTAAGTACCTGGAGAAATGTAAACAGGTATTTAACCAGGAAAAACAAGCCCTGACCTATATTATGAAAATTCTATTGTTTTTACTTAATTCTCTGCTGATGTCATCTCTATTTTGTTCCCTCCAAAGTAGAAAGGTGCTAAGCATTTACTCCTGGTATTGAGAGCCTTATCTAAAAATCTATGACTGGGACAAAATTTAGTGTTCCAGTTAAAATTTGTATATTGTAATGAAGATGACTTACTCATTACAATAAAATTAAAAGAGATTTTTTTTTCAGTACATGACACTTATACTTTTGAGTGTTTCTAAATTGTTTATTGTTTTTAAAGAATAAGCCTCATTTTAATGAGCTATGAAAATTCTTGCTCTTGGGAACATTTATAGTACATAATGAAATGCTTATAATCTGTTTATAATAACACGTGGGTCAGTAGCAAATATTTAAGAGGACAAAAAAGAGAAGATCTCACCATAGTCTGAGTCATAATTTAAACTTCTACTGGAATTGAGTCTTCAAACCAAGAAATAGTGAATAAATTAGTACAGTTAAAATAATAAAAGATATTTTAAGGGTGTTTAGGTTTTGGTAGACTGAATTCTAATTACAGATATTATGCTATCATCAGGAAAGTCTAACATGTTTTGTCAACTGGAAGTATATATTTGGTATTTTGTCTTTTTAACTTCATATTTCATTGTGGCAACAAACTTTAAAAGAAATGTTCTATAATGTTAAAGTCACAAGTGATTCCTTGAACAAATGTATGCTCAAACACCACTAAGGATCTACCTTTGAATTTTACAGTCACCAGAAACATCCTGTGTGACAGTAGCAGGTATTTTGCCCGTTTATACTCAGAGACACATTTTGGCATCAATAAGCAGACTCATCTAAAATCCATTTCAAATAGATGTTGTTGTGGATGATCTGGGAACATGGAGGGTAAGAGAGAGTATAACAAGTTTCAGAGACCCTAGCAACTCACAAGATCTGGGCAGATAGACTACCAAGTCTAGAACCAAAATCCTTAACTAGGGTTGACCAGCTTGTAGGAGCAAAGCCAGTATTTGGTCCTAAGCCTCTCTCATTCCCAAAGCCATGTTCTTAACTACTAGAAAACACTCCAGTATTATCTCCCACTCAGGAATCCTGTGTACTGACTTATACCAGGGGTGTGTGTGTGTATGTGTGTATACACAGAATATAACATGAAACCTTAGATTTGAATGGAGGTCCATTTGACTACAGAATTGATCATTTTCCCACATACTTGTTGCCCCCTTGCCCTAGCGACCTCCAGTGATTTTGGAGATGTCTGTGGAAATGATATCCTTCCATTCTTTGATATAGACACCTATGAGGGTAGTTGGGAGTCTTCCCACTGATGGTTACATATTCATAGCACAGTCAATAAATGGGAAAAGAAGCAGCTCCTATTAGCTGATGGGCCAAGTAAAACATATTTCACTCTGCAAAAGAAGCCATTGATTGGACCCAGTCAGAGAAGTGGTCAAATCAATGGTAACTAAGAGAAGAGGGTCTGGAAGAGTGTCTGGGCAGAAGCAATCGTATGTGCAAAGGCCCAGTGGCAGCAGGGAGTATGGCAAGTTTGAAGTCTGGGTGGAGAGTGGTGAGCTGGAGGGTTCCTTATGCCAATAAAGTCTGGAGAAGTCGGAATGACAAGCACTAACAGGTATTTGGGCACTCGCTGTGAGCTGAGCACTGTGACAAGTGTTTTTAAAGTATTATCTAATTTAAGCCTTATATTTTTGCTTATGAAAAATAGAGAGAGGCAAAACAGAGAGAGGCAAAAAAACTGCCGGGTAACACAGGCTCTTGTTAAGGGCTCTAGAAGCAATGGGAAGCCATCAGAGGGTTTTAAGCCGAAGTAGTGACACAATAAGACTTATATTTCAAAAGGATGATTCTCATCAAAATAAAGCAGGGATGCCCCCACGGGCACCATCCCTTCCAGCCCTCATTGTACCCCAAATTAAAATATTTACATTTGAAATAGTCATGGATATTGAACTTGAAAATAAATGATTTCTCTGAAATGAAGACCGAGATGGTGTTAGATGAATTTCTCTTGAATTGTTTTGAGGAGTTGGAGAAAGGAATAGTGGCTAGTAACCTAGCTCTCTCTACTTTCTGGGAACTGTACTTCAAGAAGTTGGACTTTGAAGGAAGCTTGTGGTGTAAACTACAAAGGGGAATTAAGACCTGTCCCCTCTAGGCCCACGTGGACTGTTAATGCTCCCCCTACCCCATGCCACACTCACTGATGACTATGAGTCATAGCAGTGTTTTACTTATACTGCAGGAACACTAATTCCTTCTTCATGGGCCAAATCCAAGCCATGTGTGTTTTTCTTTGACAGCTGCAGTATTTTAAAAATTGGGAATCTTGCATTAAAATGTTCTGGCTTCTCAGGCAACCCTGGGCCACTATTCTTCCTTGGCCCATGGGCTGACACTGACCCATGCTAACCCCCGCAAGATGAGACACACCAGCTCTTTACCACACACCTGGCCCCACCTCCAGGTGGTGTCCCACTCAGCTCTAGCCTCATTTACCTGCTTGGTCCTGCAGGCATCTCCATTTTGGACCCTGCAGTTGTATTCTGAGATTCACACAAGCTTTGGGGCACTTCAGTTCAAGGATTTATGAGGCTGAACTGGGAGTTGGGACAAAAGGGAGAAGGGCTGTAAACACAGACAGGTCATCTGCGAACAACCATCTGGCTGGGTTCTTCCTGGGAAATACAGGCAGCATTCCAAGCAGGGAAAGCAAGTGAGATAGTGCCAAGGTGAGAATGTGTGCAGCAACTGTAAGACAATGAAGAAATGATGCAGTAGACATAGTGAGAGGTAAGGTTCATTTGGTAGCTGTGGTTACAATTTGGAGAATGAGGGTGAAAATTTGAACCTAAAGCATTAGAGAGCCATTGCAGACCCTTAAGCAGGTTGAATTTTGAACTGTGGCACATTAGGACCAATAGCCTGGAAGCACCCTCTGTAGGAAGGAGAGTGGCACTTACAAACCTGAATGCTTTTCCCTGGATTAGGAATTGGGTGCACTCAAAATAGAGGGCCAGAAGCCAGCATGGGCCCACTTAGTTTTCATTGGCACGAGACACTGGTTACAGTAAAAGACTAGTCTTGAAAATTTAGCATCACCGGGAGAAAAATGAAATGTAATAAAAATTAGTCGGTTAAGAATGGAGGCATTTTTACTATGACACAGCACCATTGCAAAAAATCTCCCGCCTTGTGCCAAGGGGTCTGTGCTGCTAAACTCCTCCCCCAAGTCAGTGCATTTGAGTGTTCTCAGCGCAGTCGGCACAGCCAGAGCAACTGGGAGCGAGGCCTTCTCCAGGCTTACGTAAAACATAGATCTTGCCCAAATGTGGAAAACCTTTAGGGACATGAAAACCATTAGGGATTCGTAGCCCTGACTTGAACCAAGCAGAATAAACAAACCCCTGCCCAAGTTGGAACTCACTGGATGCCTTTCAGAGTTATCCAAGGGGAAAGGCTGGAGGCCTCAAGGGTCTTTGAGTGGGTTAATGTCTTGTTTTGGCTGCCTAGCTCAAGTCTGATGACCCTTTATCTGTGCTTTCCTTTGTTCTTTTCTCAAAAGTCTTAATGCCTCAGTGGCAAATCCACAAATTGATTGTGTTTTGAACCTATAACATATACCATACTATATTTTCCCTGCTAATGGGATAGTAAAGCCCAAGTTAGACCTTTTGTTACAAAAGATTCAGGAACTGGACTGGAAAGGTTCCAGGTAGCATTCACATTTTCCATGGACAGGGTCTTGGTAAGTTCCCAACCTTATTTCTGTTTTCAATATCCTTTGTCACTCTTTCCAGCCTCATCATTTAGTTTTCTATACGCATAATGTAGAGAAACATTGAGTCTCTCTCCCCCAACAGTTAAGTGGCATCATTTTCAGACTCTTTTTCTCCCAGTTTTTTTTTTTTTTTTTTTTTTTTTTTTTTTTTTTTTTTTTCCACGTGAGGAGGCAGAGCCAGGCATGGTGGCTCATACCTGTAATCCCAGCACTTTGGGAAGCTGAGGCAGGTGGATCACCTGACGTCAGGAGTGTGAAAACAGCCTGGTCAACATGGCGAAACTCTGTCTCTACTAAAACTACAATAATCAGCCGGGTGTGGTGGCAGGGGCCTGTAATCCCAGCTACTTGGGAGGCTGAGGCAGGAGAATCACTTGAACCCAAGAGGTGGAGGTTGCAGTGAGCCAAGATGGCACCACTGCACTCCAGCCTGGGCAACAGAGGGACACCTTGCAAAAAAAAAAAAGAGGCTGGGCACCGTGGCTCAAGCCTGTAATCCCAGCACTTTGGGAGGCCGAGACGGCCGGATCACGAGGTCAGGAAATCAAGACCATCTTGGCTAACAAGGTGAAACCCCGTCTCTACCTAAAAAAAAAGTACAAAAATCTAGCTGGCGAGGTGGCGGCACCTGTAGTCCCAGCTACACTGGGAAGGGACTGAGGCAGGACGGAATGGGCGTAAACCGCCGGGAGGCGGAGCTTGCGTCGAGCTGAGAGCTGGCACTGCACTCCAGCCTGGGTGGCGAGCAAGACTCCCTCTCAAACAAAAAAAAAAAGAAGAGAGAGAGAGAGACCAACCGAGCAGAGAGACGAAAGAAAGGAAGAGGGAGGAGGGCGAAGGAGAGGGAGAGAAAGCAAGGGAAGGAAGGAAGGGAGGAGGGAGCGGACGGGGAGGAGAGGGAAGGAAAGAATAAGAAAAAAAGAGAAAGAAAGAGAGAAAGAGAAAGAAAGAGAGAGAGAGAAAAAAATTGGGGGAGGCAGATTAGAGATTAGAGAATTATGAATGTTCATTCATCCAATAAATAGTCAATTGAGTGCCTGCTGTGGACTGGACGCTATGCTAGGCACTATATGGTGACAGTGGAGGGGACTGGATTGAAGAAGAATGAAATAATACCCTGGGTCCCTGATATTCACAGTCTGTTACAGATGGAGATGGGCATAGAGATGGGAAACCAAAGCGCAGAGCAGCTAAGAACCAAGCCCTAGATGGTCACAAATCCATATCTCACAGAAGCGTGATCTGAACTATCATGGAGCTCTTACCCTGCCTCTAGTCTACCTGTAGGAAATATAATAGAATGTAGCACAATATAGGAAACATTTGCAGAATGCCTGCCACCCCTGTTCTAGCTAGGGATGAAAAAAATGAAATGAAGCACTGTTCTTAATTCTAGGAGTTGATTTTGCTTAACAGAGAGACAGACATGAACCAGTGGTTACATTGCAGCATGATACACAAAAGGCAAAGATTGGTGATTGAGAATGTGGAGTTTGATGACAGATAGACCTAAGTCCCAGATCAACCACATAGAAACTGCATGATCTACTTAACTCCTCTTTTCTAAGTTTCGTCATCTTATCTGTAAAATAGGACAATGCAGACACTTGCCTCAGGTAATTATAATGGGATAAAAAGTAAATTAAGGACTATAAAGTGATTAGAACACTGTCCAAAGACAGTGGAGATAGAGCAAAGAAGGCACTTAGAAATGGCAAGAACAAAGGCTTAGCTGCAGGATGTGTCTCAGGATGGGAGCTGGAGGGGTTAGGTTTGGCAGGAGAAGAGAACATGCAGGGGGCCTTGAGAAATGGAGCTGGAACGGGCATCCTGGTTTGCAGGTGCACTGGGCCCTAGATCAGGGCAAATCTTGGGAGGATAGGGATCCAGGACAGCAGCTACTCCTGACTCTTGCCTTCAAGGTTCGTTTCTTCCATTCACACGTGGGCCTTATCACTATTCCAAGGTGTATCAGCCACAATCAGTTCTCACCTTCCCTGAAAGTTCTCTCTGGTCTTCCTCCCTAGCTCAGTTGGATCATGCACAGGCAAATAAATCCCTTTTCTCCTTCTCTAGCTCAACCATGAGGAAGTTGGAATTTTTTAATGCAAAATTTTCGTTTCCAAGGCAAAGAGAGAAAGGACGGAAGGAAGAGAGGGTAGGAAAAGGGACTATAGGAAGTGGAAGGAAAGGGAAAAGGAAGGAAAGGATATATAGACACACAGAAACACAGAAACAGATATGTTCAGCAAAGCATAGACGTCATACCTCATTTATCAAAAGTGGGTCACAGATCAGCCTTGCCAATGGATTCCACTTGTAGGACCTCCAGTGCTTATTCTCTTCGTTGCTTCTGCCCTGAATGTCTGGACTTGGAGTGATTAAACCAGTTGTCTGAGAAGAGTTGGCTACCATGGCTGCCATGTCTATTCCAGAACTTTCTAACTTCTCACACAGCACCCCAAGTCTTTAATCCCCTTGGCCCTGTTCGTTCTACTCTACCTTGACACTGGTTATAGTGAAAGGACTAGTCCTGAAGATTTAGCATCACTGGAAGAAAAATGAAATGTAATGAAAATTAGAGTCAGTTAAGAATGGAGATATTTTTACTATGACACAGCACCACTGTAAAAAATCTACCCATGTGTGCCAAGGGGTCCACGCTGCTAAACTCCTCCCCTGAGTCAGTGCATTTGAGTTCTCTTGGTGCAGTCAGCATAGCCAGAGCAGCTTAAGATTTTGACTTCAAAATCTTGGTGTGGTCAGTTCACACAGGCTACTTGAATCAGTCTTTGAGCCTTGACTGATCTGAGCCAATCAAGTTCACAGAAAACTGACTTCTAAACCCAAATGCCATTTCGCAATTTCTGAGAGCTACATGCAGCTCAGTCGCTGCAGGTAATAAAAACAACAGCAATAATAACTGCCTTTTATTGAATCATGCACTACATGTCATAAACTGTTCTAAGTGCTTTACCAGCATCAACGCTCTTGCAACTAAAAGTGTGGGCCCAGAACCATCAGAATCTCAAGCTTCACCTGAGACTTCGGGTCAGAAACTGTGTTTTTTACACTTGATCTTAGCCCAAAAGGCCGAGAAGTGATAGAAACTGCGTTTTTTAAAATAAAATTCCCAGATAAAAACCTAGGTTCTAGTTCTGGCTATACAACCTTAATCTTTTCTTCTCTGCCTTCTGTCTTTGAGTCCCTTGGTCTCATTCAGTTTCAAGGTCAACTTTAAAATCCCGCAATTCCCATCCATTGAGAAAATGTTTGAAGATTCTCTTTGTTGCCCAGAGTCCATATTCAACAATGATAAAACCCACTCAGAGTGACCAGAAGGAAGTTCTGGTTGATGGTTTTTCCTTCAGAGACAGCAGGGGCTGGGCAATCGGGTCCCTTCAGGTGAAGGGACTACAGAGTAATTAGATATGATTCACCTGCTGTCTCAAAGTAGTATCTTCTTGTATTTTTTATATTTATATCTGTAACTGTAGACAAAAAGGAAATTGCCCTGAAAGAAATAACTGGCCAGTGGGTAATTAGGACTCCAACGGAGTGAACGAGCCACCTATCTTATGTGTATAAATGACCTGTTTCCCCCCATTGCTAACTTTCATGTGCTTATAAACAAGTAGATGTTAACACACTCCCGGTGTGTATGACAACCTACGTGGAGGTCATGCAGAAACAGGCGGGCCTTCCATTTCGGCCCCACCGCTGTGCTGAGTGTTGTATGCATGTCTTCTGTACTTCTCAAAACAACCTGGCAGGGTGGAATTATGATCCTCATTTCAAAGATGGGAAAACTGAGACTTAGGGGCTAAGTTTATGCCCCTACAATTTCAATTATTTAAGAAGGAGACTGAGGAGAGAGAAGATAGCTGGTGACTTCAGATCCTTTGTTGTCCTGAACCCCAAACTTTCCTGCCTCAGTCTACAAGCCCAAGGCCCTGTGGTTAGGCTTAGTAGGTTCCCTTGTTTTAGCAGACTGTTTGAAGAAGATGTAGTGATCCCAGTCCACTTCCACTCAGAGGCACACCAAAGTATTTGTTCCAGCCACATAGGATAGTTTACCTGTGAGGAGTTTAGGGAAATTCATTTCCGCTATCTCATCTGTGAAGAGTTTAGGGAAATTGATATTCTGCTGTATCATCTCCTATCTTCCATGATGTTTTGCAGTCCTTCTAGCTGGGAGTTCGCAGGACGTTGACCAGATGGCCTGCTGTTCTGAGTGATTAATTAGAGGGTTGAGCATATAGGGAGTATCTAAGCAAGGATTTGAACTTGAGTACATCCCACTTCAGAGCCCATGCCTCTGAGCACTCTCCTTTATATGATATGGAGCCCTGGGGAGGCCTCTGGTTGGAGGAAGCATGTGCAGTGAATGAAGGTGCCTGGGACTCTCAGGCCTGCAGCCCTGATTTGCGCAGTGAGAGCTGGCAGCAGTCCAGTGGGCATGGGGGTTCACAGATACCAGGTTCCGGCAGTCTGAGCTGTCCATGGTCAGCTGTGGGGGCCAACACCTCCTTTGTCTGTACTGCTCAGGCTCCCCAGAGAGAGGCCAGCAGCTGTTCCTCCATGTCCAAAACTGTTTTATACCAAATCAGAAAGAAACTGACCTCAGGAAGGAAATTTGAGGTCTCCCCCAGACCTGTATCATTCATGTGCATTTTCTTTACATGTCTAATTGGGCTGGCCTCCATCCTCCCACCTCCCACTGCCATCATGGAAATCATCTCTCACAAGGCCAAACAGCCCATCTAATCCCCTGGACTTTGGCCAATAGTGGGTTCCATAAGGACTCCCCTTGGTCTTTCACAGCATAGGACAATCAGGAGCTTGTTGCAAATACTCACTTGGGTGGAAGTCAAGGGAAAGCAATGAGAATATACATGAAGGGACCAATTCTCAAGACAACTGGTGGGCAAATGGATGCAAACTTAGCCTAAGACATGAAAGAATAACAAATACCGCCAAGATTTTGGTCCTGGGGAAATGAAGGTTGTGCTATAAAAAGAACGTGAAAAGTTAGATCAAGTTTGGGTATCTTGACTTTGAGATGCTGGGACATTCAAGTAGAATGCCAACAGAAGCATTAGGATTTTATTGGGGCTAGAGGTCAAAACCAGAGTCACACATTTATAAGCCATGTGCTTAACTGCAATGGTTACAACTTGAGGTGAGCTTTCTTAGGATGAGAGAGGGGTGTGCAAAGGACTGAGAACTTTCAGGCTGAAAGGCTGCAAGGGGGCCAGAAATGAGCACCATGGCTGGAGAGTTAAGAAGAAAGCCACAATAAGGTAGTGTCCTGAGCCAAGACGCAAAGAAGGTCCTTGGAGTTGGGCTTAAAGTTGTAGTTTCCCAAGCCCCCTCCACAAAACAACTCTGTGGTGATTTTAACACACCCAGTCATAGTATCCCAAAATGAACCACTAGACACTTTAGCATAGTCGTTTTGTTCCTATGAGAAGTGGGTTTGACTGCCTAGCCATATAAAGAAGAATGGAACTGGACCCCCTACCTCTCACCAAATACAAAAATTAACTCAAGATGGATTAAAGACTTAAATGTAAGACCTCAAACTATAAAAGCCCTAGAAGAAAACCTAGGAAAACTCTCTGGATGTTGGCCTAGGCGAAAAATTTATGACTAAGTCCTCAAAAGCAAATGCAACAAAAACAAAAATAGACAAATAGGACTTAATTAAACTAAAGAGCTTCTGGACAGCAGAAGTGGGTTTGACTTTGTCAATAAAGATTTTCTACTTAAATCATCAAACATAGCTTAAAAACTTATTAACTGCATAGTTAAATATAAAACAGTTCCTATACAACCTTGTTTATTGCTAGATTAGATACATCGCATAGGTGGAATCCACATAGTAAGTACACAATGAGTACTAAATGTGTAATAGCATTTGCTCAACAAGTGGAATGCTGCAAATCTATGACCTTCTAGGTTTTGGTCCCATTTCAGTTGAAAATGGAAAATGAACAATTATGAGTTCCCTCATAATTTAAACTCTGGTACCCAAACTACAACAAATGGTTAAAAGCCTGGGCTTTGGAGTCACCCGCATGTGATTCAGAATTCTGGCCTCATTAGTTAACTACCTGTGAATATTTGGACAAGTTACTTAACATCTCTGAGTTTCCTCATCTATAAAATGGAATACTAATTGTACATCAGCCACGGAGTTGCTGATAGAATTGAATAAGATACTTAAATAAAAATTTTCAAGTAATGTACTTAGATAGCTAAGCAGCACATTCGGTAAATGTTAGCAAATAATTTTATCAGTATCATTATTACTGCTGCCTTTTATAGGGGAAAAAAATTCCAAGTCCATATGTGTTTTTCTCATTAACTTAAGTGACTTGACCTACCCAAAGTCTGGTACAGGTTATTTCTGCAATAGTATGTTCAAAATCAGAAATACCATGCACTGGTTTTAGGTCGTAGAGCTATTTTAATTGATACTCATATCATCAAAGGTTGAAAATGTGATTATAATAACAAACAACAATAAAAGGTGCATGTTCAACATTACTTTCAAAATACATATTTTCTTTCTTTGAAACAAACATAATTTTTTAAAATATCAGATTGTTTATGATATGAAGTCATGGTTACAGTCACGTTGCAGTTTACCATCTGTTCTTGTCCAAAATACAGGTCCAAGTTAGAGCCAGAATTGCAAAACGACAGTAAATGTCTGTTGGTCTTGTACAAAGCTCTTCTCAGTTAGACCATACTTAAACATGGAATATATTCATATAAAAATGAATGTAGAGTTAAACATGAAAATCAATCAATGCAGTATATCACATTACTAGAACAATGGACAAAAACCACGTGGACATCTCAATAGACATAGAAAAACCATTTCACAAAATCCAACATCTTTTTATGAAAAAAACACTCAACAAAATAGAAATAGAAAGGAACTTCCCCAACCTGATAAAGTGCATCTATGCAAAGCCCACAGCTAACATCATGCATACTGGTGAAAGACTGAAAACTTTCCACCTAAGATCAAGAACCAAAAATGATGTACTGTCAGTTCTAGCCAGGGCAGTTAGGCAACAAAAATAAATAAAAGGCATCCAGATAGGAAAAGAAGAAGTAAAACCATTTCTATTATCAGATGATGTACTCATACATAGAAAATCCTAAGGAATACACTAAAACACTATTAGAATTAATAAATGAGTTCAGCAAGGTTGCAGCATACAAGATCTGATATATTTCTACAAACCAGCCATTAACAATCCAAAAATGAAATCAAGAAAAAAATCCATTTATAGTAGTATGAAAACGAAGCAAATACTTACAAATAAATTTAACAAAAAAAGTGCAAGACTTATTATATATTGAAAACTACAAGATATTGTTGAAAGAAATTGTTAAAGACCTAAACAAATGGAAAGACATCCTGTATTCATGAAATGGAAGATTTAGCATCGTTCGAATGGCAATGTATTTGCAAAGCAATCTGTAGAATTAAGTACAATCTGTATAGAATTCAACCTGTCTTTTTTGCAGGAATGAACAGGGAACCCAGAATAGCCAAAATAATTTTTTAAAAGATTTATCATTTCAAAACTTACTACAGAGCTGTAGTAACCAAAATATTGTGATACAGGCATAAAGACAGACATAAAGACCGATGGAATAGAACACAGAGCCCAAAAATAAACTCTAACATATATGGTCAAATAATTTTCAACAAAGATGCCAAAACCATTCAGTGGGGAAGGAACAAGCCTTCCAGTAAATGGTTCTGGGGAAACTGGATATCCACATACCAAACAATGAAGTTGGATCCTTACCTTGCACCATGTATAAAAGTTAACTTAGAATGAATCAAAGACCTACACAGAAGACCTAGAACTATAAAATTCATAGAAAATGTAGAGAGGAAAAGCTTCACGATATGGGTCTGGCAATGATTTCTTGGATATATACCAAAGGTACAGGTAACAAACGAAAAAAATAGATAAATTGGAATTAAAAACTTTTCTGCATCAAAGGACACTATCAACAGAGTAAAAAGGCAACCTACAGAATGGGAGAAAGTGTTTGCAAATCACATATATAATAAGAGGTTAATAGCCAGAATATATAGAGAACTAAAATTCAACAACAGAAAACCCAACAACACAATTCAAAAATGGGCAAAGGACTTGAATAGGCGTTTCTCTAAAGAAAATGTACAAATGGCCATTAAGCACATGAAAAGATGCACAGCATCATTAGTCATTAGGAACATTAACATCAAAACCACAAAGTACAGGACGGGCATGGTGAATGGTGACTCATGCCTCTAATCCCAACATTTTAGGAGGCCAAGGTGGGAAGATTGCTTGAGGCTAGGAGTTCAAGCCCAGCCTAGTCAACATTGCAAGACCCCGTCTCTCTCTCTCTCTCTCTCTCTCTCTCTATATATATATATTATATTTATTTATTATTTATTAATATATATAACTATTATATTACAATTATATATTTATGTATTTTAAAATTTATACTTAATTATATATTTATATATATTTTAAAACTATATATATATTTAAAACTATAAGGTACCACTTCACCCACTAGGATAGATAATTGGGGAAAAAAAAGTAAAAAGAAAACTAGTGTTGACAAGGATGTGGGGAAATTGAAGCCCCAAGCATTGCTGGTGGGAACTTAAATTGGTACAACCCCTGTAGGAAACCATTGGAATATCTTCCAAATGCTAAACGTAGGAGTTATCATATGATCCAACAATCCACTACTAGTTATATGTCCAAGAGAAGTGAAAATATACATTCACACAAAAATTTTATCCAAATGCTCATAATAACATTATTCATAACAGCCCAAAAATGTAAACAATCCAAATGTCCATCAACTGATGAATAAACAAAATGTGGTGTATACATACAATGGAATATTATTCAGCTATTAAAAAGAAATGAAGTAGTCATACATATTACAACACTGATAAACCTTTAAATCATTATGCTGAGTGAAAGAAGCCAGACACAAAAGGCCACATATTCTATGATCCCATTATATGAAATGTCCAGCATGGGGCAAATCCTTAGGGATAGAAGGTAGACTAGTATTGTCAGGGCCTGGATGAGAGGGACTGGGAGAGTGGAGTGATGGCCAACATATACAGGGTTACATGTTTTAGGAGGTGATCTACATGTTCTGAAATTGATTATGGTGATAGTTACACAACTCTGAATATACTAAAAACCACTGAATTGTACACTTTATTTTTTTGTTCTTGTTTTTTAAAAAATACAGAATGCTTCACAAATGTATATGTCATCCTTGCGCAGGGGCCATGCTAATCTTCTCTGTATCATTCCAATTTTAGTATATATGCTGCTGAAGTGAGCATAAATTGTATACTTTAAACTGTACACTTTAGAAAGTTAAAAAAAAAAAGAGACAGGGTCTCACTCTGTCGCCCAGGCTGAAGTGTGGTGGCGCAATCATAGCCCACTGCAGTCTCAAACTCCTGGGCTCAGGTGCCCCTCCCACCTCAGCCTCTGAAAGTGCTGGGATTATAGATGCGAGCTACTGTGCCCAGCCTAGAAAATAAATGTTACGGCATGTGAATTATATCTCAGTTTAAAAAAAGAATGGACATAAATAGCTCAGCAGTGTTTTAGCATGAAAGAATTTAACTCTGAGAATGTTCTGACATCTTGATGGGGTGTGATAATAATGCCACAGTGGAAAGGATGTGAATATTAACAGAAAAAAAAAAAAAACTGTTTCCTCTACACTCACAACACTTCCGACACCAAATGTGTGGGGGTTTTCCACACCAACAATCTATTCTCTGTCTCTCCTGACACCAACTGGGTGTTTTATAACACAATTCTGACATTTTCCACCCAGAGCTAGCATCAGACACCAAGGGTTAAGTAGGGGCTCGGTGCCACAGGACTGCTCCCACTTCAGACACCAATCACAAGTCCTGGGCCTTTGGTATTTCTGACCAAATTGGCTACAAATGGGGGTTTTCATGACTCTCTTCTGAGGTTCAATCATTTGCTCTAATGGACTCACAGAACTCAGGGAAACACTTTACTTACTTTACCAGTTTATGATAAAGGACGCAAATGAACAGCCAGATGAAGAGGTGCATAGAGCAACGTGTGGGGAAAGAGGTGTGGAGATTCCATACCCTCTCTGGGTGACCACCTTCCCAGCACCTCCTTGTGTTCATTCACCCAGAAGCTCTGTGTACCTCATAGTTGAGGAATTTTTATTGAGCCTTCATCACCTCAGCGTGATTAATTTAGTCAGTCCTCAGTTCCTTTCCCCTCCCCAGAGGATGGTGGGTGGGGCTTAAAGTTCCAAGCTTGTAATCATGCCTTGGTTTTTCTGGTGCGCAGCCCTCATCTTGAAGCTATCCAGGAGCCCACCAAGAGTTACCTCATTAGAACAAAAGACACTCCTATCACTAGGAAACTCCAAGGGATTTAGGACCATATATGAGGGAAAAAAGATGCTCCTAGAGTTTTAGGAGCCTTATGTCAGGAACTGGGAGCAGAGACCAAATATTATATATATATTTTTAATGTCACACATATTCTTTTCATAAAGGGAAGAGCTGAAGAGTTAAGAACAGCCTTTTTTTGGTGTTTTGGGGGAGCGGGGTCTTTTTTCAGTTGGGGATTTATTAGTACAGTGTGTGGCAAGATGATACAGACATTTCTTTTATAAGAGTAAGTGAGGTATCACTTGGGATCTTAAAAAATATTTTCTTTTTATTATTGTGGGCACCACACCAAAGGGTGCAAGTTGCAGGTTATAAAAACAAGGCAAAAGTTTCCATAGCCTGAAATGGTTGGAAATATGACTGAGTCTCCTCGTTGAGCTTCTAAGATGAAAGGCCCCAGAATTCCTTCTTCCTCTTGCAAATGTTAAATTAATGATGATAATAAGATAACTGACTATTGAGGGCTGAATATGTAGTAAACATTTACATGCATTTTCTTGTTTTAATTTCCCCATCATCACTGTGACATACCCATAGTTGTTTAAAACATATCCAAGGTCATGAAGCAAGTCAGCAACTGAGCTAGGCTGCAATCACACATATTAGTCCCAAGATCCCACTCTACTTCTACTCTGGGGGAGCTGCCCCCAGGAGCTTACAGCACCTGAGATCCTAACCACACCAGTAAGGGAGGCAGTAGAGTATGGAGACAATGCCCTGGACTGGGAGTCAGGGTCCTCAAGTTCTGGTCCACCTTTGCCACTAATCAGCTCTGTGACCCTGGGCAAGAAGCTTGGGCAAGAAGCTCAGAGGCATGGTTTTCTGATGTGTAAAGTGTGGAAAATTCATCCCAGCTCTCCCTATAGTTCCTTCCAATTCAGGCATTCAGCCTGAGTCCTGCCTCTTTCACCCTCTGATTGTCATTTGTGTACTGAGACTAAAAGGAAGATAACCTTCGAGTCAGTGTAGGCTGGTGATTTCAAGATGCTGGACTTTGGTGTTGGACCGATGTGGCACTAGTTCCATTACTTATCTCAGTGTGATGTTGAGCAAGTTCTTTAATTGTGTCCCCATCTGCTAATGGGAATAATAACAGCATGGGGTGCTGTGCTGTCTACATAGAGTGGTTGTGAGGATAGAGTGAGATCTCAGTAGACAGCTTTAATGCAATTCCTGGCACATTGTAAGTACTGGGATGTTATATTATTATATGTTAAATAATATTATAATTTATTTATGATGATGGTTGTTGATTGTTATAAAACAGAGACACAGAATCCTTTCAGAATAATTAGTGTTGTTTAACTAGTTCACCCAGGTCAGACTTTGGGGCTCAGATTGCCTGCTTAGGCTGCGTTTTGAAACCATTCCATATCTAGAAGGTCAGCCATACCTCAGGATTATGCTGCTGGGTAAGAGGGCATCAGATTGTCACCAAAAACACTCCAGAGTTCCCCCTCTTGTAAACTTTGAGTCAGTAATGCCATCTTCCCCCATATGAGACAACATACTATTACAACTTACCATATGAATTTTGACTCACATATTCTTTTTTACCCAATGTAATCAGAAACAGATGAGTGATCAGTGACAGATATTGATAAAACAGTTAGTTAATGTGCTATAAAAGGAATAGATGAGAAAATACTGCTCCCTGGAAACTTCCCAATGCGGGTAGGGAATTTTTCTCTTTCAATGTTATTTAACATAGTAAGCACAGATAAAGTTATATTGACAAGATTGTTTATCACAATGTTATTATAATGGTAAAAAGCTGTAAATATAACATAAAGAGCCATCAAAAATCTAATATTACAAGAATAGCCTCAGAGTTGGGGGGAAAGTGCATTATAGAGTTTTTTTAAGCTAGAAAAGAATGTGTTCTCTGATCCTAATTTTGTGAATATTGCGTGTATTTATAGATAAATATGAAATGCAACAACAAAAATATTAGCAGAGATTACCTCTGGGTATGAGATTATTATTTTAAATTTTCTTCTTTTTTTTTTTTTTTTTTTTGATGGAGTTTCGCTCTTGTGGCCCAGGCTGGAGTGCAATGGCGTGATCTCGGCTCACCACAACCTCCGCCTCCCGGGTTTAAGCGATTCTCCCGCCTCAGCCTCCCTCAAATTTTCTTCTTTATACTTCTTTATATTTTCTACGTTTTGCACAGTGAGCAAAAGTTGTTTTTTTATTAATGGAGATTCTGTCAACTTTTTTCTTTTTGCTCTAAGGCTCTTCTGTCTGGTAGATTGTTTCATCTAAATATGTCTTAACTCTCAGTCTGAATATATTGGGGTTTTTTTTTCTCTTTTAAGTACTGACTTAGAAGTAATATGCTTCATTGATTTTGTGAGCTCATCTTTTTCATGTAATGTTCAGGACAACTCAGACACATTTGTTGCAAGATTGATTTTGTTACTTTGAAAACCAATAACAGATAATAAGATAAAATCACCAATTAACTAACCTTTTTCTAAACCCATCGCTTCCCTGTTGACAGCAATTTTCAGCTCTTCCTGAGATTTAGTGTATTTAAGTCAGCTCTGAATCTTCTATAAGAAGAAATCAATGTTCTCTCTCTGTCTTATTTTATGTAATTCGAATTGCACCACTAAAGGACTATTAAATGTGCAATTGAGAATCTAATACTTTAAAAAAGTCTACAAAATTAATTCAAAGCAAAGGAAAATGGATAGAGTAGATAAAATAAGTTTTTCCTACTTTCTTCTCTAATTGTAACTTAAAATAACTTTAAAAAAATAATATTACCATATATATTGGGGAAAAAATCTGAACAGGCCAAAAGCTGAACCAGTTTTTTGAGCATGAGAAGATTGAGATTTTGTTGCCTTCAATTTTTTGGATATTGTTTTGATTTTTTTTTTTTTTTTTTTTTTT
>NW_016822477.1:546561-548959 GCF_001698545.2 Rhinopithecus bieti | reverse complement strand
GAGACGGAGTCTCACTCTGTTACCCAGGCTGGAATGCAGTGGTGTCATCTCGGCTCACTGCAACCTCTGCCTCCTGGGTTCAAGTGATTCTTGTGCCTCAGCCTCCCAAGTAGCTGGGATTACAGGTGCCCACCACCTCACCTGGCCTCTTTTTGTATTTTTGGTAGAGACGGGATTTCACCATGTTGGCAAGGCTGGTCTCCACCTCCTGACATCAGGTGATCCACCCTCCTCGGCCTCCCAAAGTGCTGGGATTACAGGTGTGAGCCACTGGGCACGGCCCATTTTGATCTATTTTTAAAAGTACTGTCATATGTGCATTACAAAAAAGTTGGGCAAAACAGAACTGTGTAAGAGATACACTATTATTTGGTGTGCACTGGACAGGATATGCAACATATACCTATATTTACAAAATTATTTTTTCCCTCAATAGGATAAGATTCCATTGTTCTCAACTTGCTTTTTTGTCCTCAATATTTTGTGAAATAAATTCAATTTCAGTACATATAAATTTACCTCACTTGGTCTATATTTTTGCAAGAGTTTCTGTTGGATAATATCGTAGAAGCAAGATTTCTAGTACAAAGAATACACATGCTTAAAATTTTGTTTTGCCTCTCAAGAAAGCTTGTGCCCATTTCACCACCCCTCACATGGAATGGGAATGAAAGATAAAGTTTCTGACACATAGGCACATGGAGATTCTCCCAGGTTTTGATAGGATATAATTTAAAGTCGCGATCAGAAGTTTGCTCAGCTGGCTTGGGGAGAAGATGCCTTCTAAAGTCAGAATCCTGTAAGGTATTCCTACCTAACTCTTCAACTCCATTCTCTACCCAGAAGAGAAAAAACTTGTGTGTGTGTGTGTGTGTGTGTGTGTGTGTGTGTGTGTGTGTGTAGAAATATGTCTCCTCTGCAAAGGATGCCTCAAAATGCTGAGTGTAACAGAGGGCAGATTTTTGGAGTCAGAGTTGCAATTAAATTTCAGCCCTGTCTCTCAATAGCAGGGTGTCTGTAAGCAAAATGTTTAATGTTTCTGACCTGTGTTTTATCGTCTATAGCAGGGGAATAATCACACCACCATACAGGGTTCGCTGTGAGAATTAAATGTGTTGCTTAACACAAAGGGCTAATAAATGGTGACGACTAAGAGCTCAATTAATGGCTACCATTGAGACATGAGAAAGGGTGATGATGACCAAGCCAAGGGCACCTTGGAGGGGAAAGTTTTGCCCAGTTTTGCAGAAAATGTGAGACAATCACTAACAGTCTAGTTAAGATATGCTATGTGGGCCGGGCACAGTAGCTCACACCTGTAATCCTAGCACTTTGGGAGCCCGAGGCCGGTGGATCACCTGAGGGCAGGAGTTCAAGACCAGCCTGGCGAAACCCTGTCTCTACTAAAAAATGCAAGTATTAGCTGGGCATGGTGACACATGCCTGTAATCCCGGCTACTTGGGAGACTGAGGCTGGAGAATCGCTTGAACCCGGGAGGCAGAGGTTCATGCCACTGCACTCCAGCCTGGGTGACCTACCAAGACATCATCTCAAAAAAAAAAAAAAAAAAAAAAAAAACGCTATGTAACACTACAGCTTCCCCACCCACATCCTAGAAACCTGTTTGATTTTCACCATAGCAATTTTATCACTTTCTCATATGCATCATTACTCATTTACTGAGCTTATTGTTTATCTCCTTTCCTAGGTGTTCCATATGAACAAAACTTTGTTCTTGTTCACTAAATTTCAACATCAGGATAGCTGAATACAAAGCCTGGCACATAGTAGGCACTTTTTTTTTTTTTTTTTTTTTTTTTGAGAGAGAGTCTTGCTCTGTTGCCCAGGCTGGAGGGCAGTGGCATGATCTCCGCTCACTGCAAGTTCCGCCGTCTCCCGGGTTCATGCCATTCTCCTGCCTCAGCCTCCTGAGAAGCTGGGACTACAGATGCCCACCACCACGCCCGGCCAATTTTTTTTTTTGTATTTTTAGTAGAGACAGGGTTTCACCGTGTTTGCCAGGATGGTCTCGATCTCCTGACCTCGTGATCCACCCGCCTCGACCTCCCAAAGTGCTGGGATTACAGGCATGAGCCACCGTGCCTGGCCCATGCTAGGCACTCTTAATGAATGAATTTCTCCTTAACATTTCTGAAACCCATTCAGATGTATTGGCAGCTAATAGTGCCAGCCCTTGGACACTGAGCATGCCCAGGATAACCCAGGCTCAGCTTAGGGTAACACAGAGGACTGGGCCAGAAGCCAGAAACTTCAGGTTCTCTCTTAGCTTTTGCCAATTCTGGGGCTGACCACTCACAAGCTGGATTTTTGGGCAATTCATGTAACAACTGAACTCAAGTTTTATTAAAAAAAAAAAAAAAAAAAAAAAAAAAAAAA
>NW_016822477.1:544979-545824 GCF_001698545.2 Rhinopithecus bieti | reverse complement strand
TTTTGAGATGGAGTTTCGCTCTTGTGGCCCAGGCTGGAGTGCAATGGCGTGATCTCGGCTCACCACAACCTCCGCCTCCCGGGTTTAAGCGATTCTCCCGCCTCAGCCTCCCTCAAATTTTCTTCTTTATACTTCTTTATATTTTCTACGTTTTGCACAGTGAGCAAAAGTTGTTTTTTTATTAATGGAGATTCTGTCAACTTTTTTCTTTTGCTCTAAGGCTCTTCTGTCTGGTAGATTGTTTCATCTAAATATGTCTTAACTCTCAGTCTGAATATATTGGGGTTTTTTTTTCTCTTTTAAGTACTGACTTAGAAGTAATATGCTTCATTGATTTTGTGAGCTCATCTTTTCATGTAATGTTCAGGACAACTCAGACACATTTGTTGCAAGATTGATTTTGTTACTTTGAAAACCAATAACAGATAATAAGATAAAATCACCAATTAACTAACCTTTTCTAAACCCATCGCTTCCCTGTTGACAGCAATTTTCAGCTCTTCCTGAGATTTAGTGTATTTAAGTCAGCTCTGAATCTTCTATAAGAAGAAATCAATGTTCTCTCTCTGTCTTATTTTATGTAATTCGAATTGCACCACTAAAGGACTATTAAATGTGCAATTGAGAATCTAATACTTTAAAAAAGTCTACAAAATTAATTCAAAGCAAAGGAAAATGGATAGAGTAGATAAAATAAGTTTTCCTACTTTCTTCTCTAATTGTAACTTAAAATAACTTTAAAAAAATAATATTACCATATATATTGGGGAAAAAATCTGAACAGGCCAAAAGCTGAACCAGTTTTTTGAGCATGAGAAGATTGAGATTTTGTTGCCTTCAATTTT
>NW_016822477.1:519457-542947 GCF_001698545.2 Rhinopithecus bieti | reverse complement strand
AAAAAAAAAAAAAAAAAAAAAAAAAAACTAAAATTAGCAATGGCTACCTGTCATGACTCCCTTACATTATGCAGGATTCTTTGAGATTATCTTATAAATTCTGGATTTTCATCTGGGGAATAGCAAGAAAAAATGCTTTTACTTTTCATAGGGACCAAAAAGCAAAAAATAAATAAAAGAAAGAAAGAAATGGGAAATGGCAGGTTTTGCTGGACTCTAGCCCAAGCCCAAGGCTCTTGGGGGGATCAGGATCTGAACAACCATTTTTAGAAACTACTAACCCTGGGGGAAGGGGTTCCCCAAAGGCACTGTACCCCAAGGCATTAGGTGGAAAATGCTCATCAGATTTAAAGGCTTATGCCTTGGCCCTACCTAGTATTTCTGGGCTCTGCAGTTTATGGATAGCTTCTGGGAATGGCAGCTTATAGCTGAGGTCAGAGGCTGACTATCACCTGCAAGGACAGAAAGGAGAGGGGAGGGGAAGGGAAGGGAGGGCTCTGTGTGGTGGCAAGAGGGCTCTATAGTGGTGCTCCAGCTTCTCAGAGCAGTATCCCTCAAGCAAAGACTTGGCCTGGGATTCCCCTCCCTCAAGGTGGAATGATGTCTAGGTTGACCCGGAGACCCAAAAATCTAGGATGCATATGTGTTTTCATCCTCCCATCACCCCCATCTGCCTTTGTTTCTTCATGAGCCACACCTGTTCTCTAGTGCCTTCTAGAAAATAAAGATTCCTTCCTGGTTTTCTACAGTGATGCTCCATCTCTCTTAATATAGCATTCAGCCATGGGAAATAATTTACAAATTCCTAAATAATCCATAATCTCTCCCCTGCTTCTATCTTTACATAGGATTCCAGCCACATGGCGAAGTAAGCCTCCTTGGAACCACCAACCTCACAAACTCCTCATGCTTCATTTCCCCCAATGAGAATCTCTGAGTATGATGAGAAACATTCTGAAGACACTGTAATCCCCATGTAAATGATATAGAGACAGACAACAAGGTTGAGGATGTGCTATGTGCTATGACACTATACTCCCCTCATGGGAATTATTAATGGCTTTGAGAAGTCCTGCAGTTAAAAAAAAAAAAAAAAAAAAAAACCTGTTTAACTTTGTTTAACCCAGTAGTTCCCTAGATTACTAACTAAGAAACTGTGCTTTGCATAAATTGAGTGTGACACACTTTGGAAAATACTGATTTAAAGTATAGGAACATTCATGTGAACTCATGGGAAGGAAAGGAGAGTGTGCTTCTGAGTTTCTGAGTTTCTATGTGCTATGCGTTATCACATAGTTGTAGTGGTTGAAGTGATGGTTCCAGGCTGACCAAGGAAGGAAACTGTTTACCCTCTTGGTCAAATCTTTAACTTTGGAGTTTGAAGAGGTTATTTTATCAGATCACTCCAAGTAAACTAACACAGTAATTGATTTGTTCTGAATTAAATCACTTGAGATGCATGTATAAACCAGAATGCCAATGTGGCAATATCCTGAGTGATCAGGAACATGAGCTCTTGAGTCAAATAGATCCCACTCAAATCCCAGCTCTCTGACTTACTGCTTATATGACCTTATGTGAGCCTTAGCTCTCTTATGAATAAAATATGGACAATAATACTATCTATGTCCTGAATTAATCTATATAAAGCACTTGGAACAGGAAACTTTATTTTTGAGCAGAGAATCAGAATGTGAAGTTACTGTGTCTCATGGTAAATATTTCTAGACTGTGACAGTATCTAAAGATACAGTCTTCAATATGATTTGACTCTTGTCCCCACCCAAATCTCATCTCAAATTGTAATCCCCACTTGTCAGAGTAGGGGCCTGGTGGGAGATGATTGGATCATGGGGGCAGATTTCTCCTTGCTGTTCTCGTGATAGTGAGTGAGTTCTCATGAGACCTGATGGTTTTAAAGTGTGGCGCTTCCCCCCACCCTCGTCCTCTCTCTCTCTCCTGCCACCATGTAAGATGTGCCTTGCTTCGCCTTCACCTTCTGCCATGATTGTAAGTTTCCTGAGGGCTCCCCAGCCATGCAGAACTGTGAGTCAATTAAACCACTTTCCTTTATAAATTACTCAGTCTCCAGTAGTTCTTTCAAGCAGTGTGAAAAGGAACTAATACAGCCTTACTCTTCTGTAGAATAACTTTTTTTGTTTTTTTTGAGACGGAGTTTCACTCTTGTTGCCCAGGCTGGCGTGTGATGGTGCACCCTCCGCCTCCCCGATTCAAGTGATTCTCCTGTCTCAACCTCCCGAGTAGCTGGCGTGTGATGGTGCACCCTCCCCCTCCCCACAATAGGACCCGGTATGTGATGTCCCCTTCCTGTGTCCAGGTGATCTCATTGTTCAATTCCCACCTATGAGTGAGAACATGCGGTATTTGGTTTTCTGTTCTTGTGATAGTTTGCTGAGAATAATGGTTTCCAGCTGCATCCATGTCCCTGCAAAGGACACGAACTCATCCTTTTTTATGGCTGCATAGTATTCCATGGTGTAGTGTTTTTAACAGCTGCTAAAAGTATGGAACTTAGAAGGCAAAGAATTATGCCCCAAGAAGACTTCTGGGATGTTTTTCGTGGTACATGATATGAAATCCCTGAGTAATCCAGCTTTAAGGAAACCCACACGGAAGGTCAACATTGTTTCAAAGCTTCTAGCATTCAATTTGTGTTCCTCTGAGTGTGATGTTATACTGAGATACATGCTTATATTGGGACTGCTAGATTTATTAGGGTTACAATGACCAGGTTTCTTTTTATTCTTTAATTTATTTGGGTCTCTCTTATTGCTATTTCCCACCAGTCACTAGACGTGTCATTCATTGTAACAGCATGTGATTCATATCTCAAGATATATTGCAGTTTCCCATATGACATCTTATCTTACATTATTTGCATATTATATTACATTTTCTCTTCTCTTATATATTAGAGAAGTGACTGGAGTTATTTTTATTTCCTCTGCAGAGTGCTATAGTTTGAGATCATGTCTTAGAGTTGGTTACTTCTGAGAAGAGTCCTATATTTGGCCAATTCCACTGTATATAAATTATCAGTATCTAGAAATTTCAGTTGGCCTCTTTCATCAAGTCACATTCAGATTCAATTTTCAGGAAACTTAGTTTCTAAACTATTCAGAAAGTTAGAGAGGGAGGCCATGTAGGGTAGATTTAAGCATCAACTTGATTTTAATTTTTTTTAATATGAGCTTAGATAAAACCAAATATAATTTGATAGTCTCCATTTTTTGCTGCAGAAGATTTTTGGTAATTTGGTCCAAAAGATGTATTAAAATGCTTAGAGTCAACCAGAACCAACCTGGTTTCCATTTTTCTGTCCCATGTCCTCAATGGTTTAGTAATTTGGACAGAGAGGATGGCCTGATTTTTTGATCAGAAGATATAGTGACCATACTCATGGAAGAAGGAATTAGGGACTGTGGGCTACCTGGTGTAGAAGGTACATAATGAAGGGAAAGATAGAGAGGATTTGGAGTTTAAAGGATAAGGGATGTCCTATTTGTTAGTTTTTAAGGAAAAAGGAAACTGAACATTTGGGTGTGCAAAGAAGTCAGTAGAAAGTGAGGGATTAAAGGTGGAGATAACCACTGAAGCAAGTTCTGGAAGAGACAAAGGTAGATTTAATCACAAACCTGGATGGGCCTTGCAGAGGGGGAAGCACATGCCATTTTCAGGTAAGCAGAAGATGGAGGAAATGTAAGGCATCTGATTTGAAGAAGTTTCTGACACGATCTACACTGTCACAGCATAGTTAAGAAACAGTCGAATGACTGTAAGGAAAGCAAACACAGGTTTGGGAGTGTGAGAAGAATAGAAAAGAGGATAGTGAGTTGTTTAGGAAAAAATAAATGTTTGTGTCAACTTTGAGCCACACTGAGGGCCTAGCTGAAGTTAGATAACAGGAATTAGCAACAGCCCCATCACTAAGTAGCATACTTGTCAGTGTCATCATACAGCAGCCCAGAAGCCAAGGAATGGGTGGTTTGAGTCTGCCCAGCATTGGGGATTGGGATGTGCCTGTGGTGGAAAGTCAAGTTGTCTTCTTAGGGAATCTCTGGCTGGTGAGTGCCAGCTAAAATGCTTATCACGGCACCAGACCAAGGCCAGGGAACTAGAAGTTTGCTGAGGACAGAGAAGTTTTACTAGAGAGAATAGAAGGGAAGAAAGAAGTCAAATTCAGGGATGATGACTTCGGAGTTTAATAATACAGACATGAAGCAGTTTGGAGTGATAATTCCAAAGTTTTCTGCAATGGAGATTTAGAAAACTGTCAGGAATATTGAGGTCTGAATGTGAAGGAAGTCGTCCTTACGAACTTTGCTGTTAGCCAGTGTCCGGGCTGGATGACAGGTATTTCCAGGAAGAGAATGAGTGACATGAATATGTGACATTTCCACAACTCAGGTGACCACAAAATTGTTTTTTCTTGCAAATGCCAGTATTCCAGAGATCATACTTTGGAAAACTCTGTTCTAGGGCTCATCATAGACTTTCCGTTTGTTGAATGAATGAGTTACAGGTAAGAAGTTAAGAGGCAGCCTGGGAGGGTGTCAAAGAGAAGGCAAGTGTGGTGTCTCTAATTACAGGAATCATTTTGAGCCTAGGCATCCCCCACTCTGGTACTTCCATCTCATGCACTGCCACCTTCTCTCCTGCAACTCTCTGTCACCTTCTTGCTACCAGTTATGGGCCAGGAGTAAGATTGATTTATTTAGATACATCTCCTTATTACCTATTCCTTTCTTATGTCTGTAGATGGTTCTGTTCTTGCAAACCCCCAAATAGATATCAATGAAATCAAAGTCACTCTTTGGGGGTGAAGGGTTGGCAGAGAATACTATGACATTTTGAAACCTTTTGTCCAGAGAGTCTCTGGGTCCCCAGGTGTCCTGCCCATTTACACATAATATGCATATACATATTCCTCACCCCATAGCCTTCTTTCCTCTTCCATTTAAGTTCGCTATGCTTATACTCACCCTCATTTCATGTCACTCTGATGGTAGTTAGCAAAGGAGGATAAGGAGGCAAATGGTGTTTTACAAAGTATAGTAAACTGGTTGGGGAATGATGTGCTAGATTAATGCTGCTTCTGAAAATGGAAAAAAACAACCCTACCACCACCACCACCACTGCCACTGCACTCCCACCTCATTAGGTGACTAGAAGACAGACAGGACAAATATCAGAAAGGTCTTTGTAACAAGAAAGAAAAATAGTACAGAACTCTTCACTAAGCAGGGGATTTGGTTAAAGAACATAGAAGATTTGGAATGGCTCTCAAGTAAATAATCTGTTGCAGGAGACACCAGATTTGGTGTAACCACGACTTCTGTTGCTTTGTTTTAGAACGCCAGCCAGGCCCCTCTGTGGCCAATTCCAACACCCTCCCTTCAAGTTCAGCTGGGATCAGCAAGGAGCTGATCGATCTGCAGCCTCTCATCCAGTTCCCAGAGGAAGTCGCCAGCATCCTGATGGAGCAGGAGCAGAGTATTTACCGCAGGGTCTTGCCGGTCGACTACCTTTGCTTCTTAACACGGGACTTGGGCACTCCCGAATGCCAGAGGTCCCTGCCCTGCCTCAAAGCATCCATCTCAGCATCAATTCTTACCACTCAGAATGGAGAGCACAATGCCCTTGAAGATCTGGTGATGAGGTTTAATGAGGTAAGAAGCCACTTTTTGACGTCTTGGTATTTGATTCACCCATAAGTGATTTTCAAGCATACCTCCTCTTCTAGGTTTGTCTGTTCCTGATGTGTCTCATTTCACTCTGTCTTGCCACTTCCATGATGGCTGTTTTTCTTTCCAGGCAAAGAGACAGACACCACATTGCAATCCTTCCTCTCACTGTACCCCAACTTGCCCTTAAGCCTAATTGATCTCAACTCCATTCCATAGCATTACCCAGTCCACCAATCCTAGTCCCTTTGGGCACCCAGAATGCCAGTCTCCAACCCCTTCCTCTCCCCCACCAACCCCTCATTCCCAAAGGTGCTTTTAAAACCACATATCTCAATTTTGAGTCTTGACAGCATGATCCCTGACCACATTCGTATAACCAACCCCCTGACCCCCTTCTATTATTAGGACTCCCTCAGCAGAAACACCTAGGTCAGCAGAGCAGGCAGCAACCAGGGGGCAATTCACTGAGGGACAGTGAATCACCTCGGTTCTCTCTCTGCATCCCATGAAGATCCTCAGCCCCAGAATGTCACTCCAAAGCTTCTGAGACTACATCGGAAGCTAGTTCTGAAGAAGACAGGTATGACTGGAGTCTGGGAATACTTAGGACAAAGTCATTGTGTGGGGGTCTAGAGACTCACTGGGAGATCAAGAGCCACTGGCTGGCATCCCTATGGCCCTGGGGCAGGGAAGAGCAGCAGGAAGGAGCAGGGAGTCTCCATGCAGTGCTGGGGTCTGGCCGACTGCACTCTTGGGCTTAGAAGGCACTTTCTCTTAGTAATGTAGCCCATACCCAGAGTTTTCTATTCTACATTTTATGTTTTAGACTTAATTTCTTTTGTTTTGTGTATTCAATCACAAAATTTTAATCAGTATGTTTGTGGGTTGTTAGTTGGCTGAACACAGATACAGTAGTTACCTATTTTGGTCATTTAGTAAACGCTACCTAATGCTAACAGGATATTCCTATTCTGAATCAAATGTATCTCTGATTGACTGAGGATCTGTCAGCCTTTGTTACTTAAACACTTTCTGGCCAGGTGCGGTGGCTCATGCCTGTAATCCCGGTGCTTTAGGCAGGAGGATCGCTTGAGGCTGGGAGTTCAAGACCAGACTGAGCAAAATAGCAAGACCTTGTCCATACAAATTTAAAAATTAGCTGGGCATGGTGGTGCACACCTGTAGTCTCAGCTACTGTGGAGGCTGAGACCAGAGGATCCCTTAGCCCAGAAGGTTAGAGGCTTCAGTGAGCTAGGATCACGTCATTGTACTCCAGCCTGGGTGACAGAGTGAGACACCATCTTTAGAAAAAAACACAAAACATTTTCTAACTGTAGCTCACTTTGCAGCCTCCATAGCTTGCAAATCAAAATCCTGATGATGGTTGTAAATGTCAGTGACCATGATAAGGCCCATGAATACAGCAAGTGTAAGAGGCTGAGCTCAAGCAGTTCTGTATCCAGACATGTCCTGAACACCAGTCTATCTGGCACTATTGTGCTAACCATTTTATATGTACCACTTACTTGCTCCTTACAACAACCTTGGGAGACAGATGTTGTCATAAGCCCCGTCTTATCAATGGGAAACTGAAGTATGTGGAGATGAAGTGATTTTCCCAAGATTACACAAGTGGTAGGTGGCGATTTTGGTTTAATCCCACATAGTCAGGCCCTGAAGTCTGGGCTTTGAACGACTATAGGATGCTGTTTCCCACCTGCAGCAGGATTGCATTGGTGGGTGGTGCCTGCTAAAACTGCAGATTCCTGGTCCCACCCCAAACTGAGTAAGACAGAATCTCTGACAGAATCTCTGGGAGTCCACTGAGAGCTTGCAAACCTCACCGCCCCGAAGTTGTTTTTAAAAATAAATCTCCTGATGTTCTTGATTTTCCTTACTGATAAAATGGGATGGAAAATGAAAGTTCCAGTAAACTGAGTGACTTTATTAGTGGATTTCACTGTATTTCATGAATTATTTTAAACTTCCAGATCTACCCACTCTCACATCCTTAGGATCCTATCTTGTCTTTATTTTTAAATTTCCACCTGAACTTAAAAGTGAATTACCAAAACTTTTAAAATCTAATTTTAAATTAAACTTGGATTTCTTCCATTCACTTCCATAACCTTGGAAATCAAAGACAAATCAGTGATTTCACTAATTCAGAGTTAGTGATGATATGACCTACAGCTGGGTAGAGGCAGACTTTGGACTATCTCTGAAAATAGTTTAGCTAAGCAACTTCAGAACGTAAACAAGATTTCTGGGAAAACACTTAAACTACTTAAGAGAACAGTCTGTTTCAAGTATTCTCAAGCATCTATTTTCATACAAATTATGGGTATGCTGATTAAAAATCAGTCTTACATAGGCAAATCCCAAATGATCTCTACTAAACATGACTGGAATAGCTAATTTCTAGTTCTTTTGTATACCATCAAAAGAGAATTTTCCAATTCAGATTTTTCACCTATTTTGAATGGCCTTGCCTTCAAATTAGCACGGCTTTACAGATGGTAAAGAAAAGGAAGAAATGGAGTTTGCATTTATTTAATAGATGCTCTGGACTGGACATTTTTACATTTTTTAAAATCTCATTCAATTCTTATGACAGTTGTCATCATCCCTGTCTTGCAGAAGAAGAAAGTGAAGCCTAGGCAACAAAATAAATAATGATAGTGTTGGATTATGGCCCATAGAGTAAAATAAATATTTTGAATCCATACTGATACAAATAAATCAGTGTGGTGGGGTTGGGGAGTAGGGACAGCAATTACTTATAGAAAAATTTCAATTAATAAATGCAGAAAGAATTAGAAAAATAGAAAATCATCATTAGAACACTATAGTAGCTGGGCGCGGTGGCTCAAGCCTGTAATCCCAGCACTTTGGGAGGCCGAGACGGGCAGATCACGAGGTCAGGAGATTGAGACCATCCTGGCTAACATGGTGAAACCCCGTCTCTACTAAAAAATACAAAAAACTAGCCGGGCGAGGTGGCGGGCCCCTGTAGTCCCAGCTACCCGGAAGGCTGAGGCAGGAGAATGGCATAAACCCGGGAGGCGGAGCTTGCAGTGAGCTGAGATCTGGCCACTGCACTCCAGCCTGGGTGGCAGAGCCAGACTCCATCTCAAAAAAAAAAAAAAAGAACATTACAGTAATAACTGTCGCAGGCAAGAACCACTGATGAATTCTAAAATTATTGGGCAAAAGTAAGTTTGATGAGAAATAGGATATTTGCAAATAGTCTCAAAGCATCTCTCCACAAGCTATTTATTAATACAAAGGCAAAATAGAACAGTGCAGAAACCCAGTAGACATTGGCTTGACCAAGCGATCAAGGCTAACATGATTAGTAATGAGACATATCAACATATGCCTCCTGATATGGTGCCCTGAGAAAGGCAGGACTTCATCTCTATGGTGTTCTTGCCAAAAACACACTACATAAATCTAGTAATGAAAAAAATATCAGGCAACTCTAAAATGAAAGACATTCTACTCTTCAAAAAGCATCAAGGTCATAAAAGGTAAGAAAAAATTGAGGAACTATTAAAGGCTAGAGGAGACCAGGAGACGTAACAACTAAATGCAGCGTGGGATCCTAGTGGATCTTGGACTAGAAAAAGACATTAATGGAAAAACTGGAGAAACTCTGAGGCATATAGTTTAGTTAGTATGATTGTATCAATGTTAATTCCCTGGTTTTGACAATTGTGCTATGATTATGAAAGATGCTAACATTAGAGGAAGCTGAGTGAAGGGTGTACAAGAACTCTCTGTACTCTTTTGCAACTCTTCTGTAAATCTAAAATTACTTCAAAATAGAAAAAAAATTTTAAGCAGTGAGCTCAGAGAGATTGAGTCACTTGTCTAAGTAGCTGAGTGGTTATCAGAATCCAGATCTTTCTTCAAAGTCTATCTCTTCTCACCCAGCTGCTTGTCTCTTGTTAAATTATCAGGTTCAAGTCTGTAGTAAAACCTGGCTTGCTAATTGAGAATTTAATTAGACTTGGGTCTCCTTTCCCTCTTCCCTCCCTATCTTTCTACTCCTTTTCTAAATCTCCTGTGTGTCTATCCTTTTTCTACTTCTCTTTCTGTTTCTATTTTTATCCAGTTTCCCATTATCTAGGTTCCTGCCATCACTCCCTCATTCATTCATTCCTTCATTCATTCACTCAAGACATTTATTTATTTGAATTTTTTAGTTTTAATTTTTGTGGGTACATAGTAGGTGTATATATTTATGGGATATAGAGGATATTTTAGTACAGGCATACAATGTGTAATTACAACAGAGTAATTAGGGTATCCATCATCTCAAGCACTTATCATCTCAAGCACTTATCCATTGTATTAAGAAAACCCAATTACACTCCTTTTGTTATTTTTAAATGTACAGTTAAATTATTATTGACTATAGTCACTCTTTTGTACTATCAAATACTAGATCTTACATTTTTTTCTAACTATTGTATGTACCCATTAACTATCCCCACTTTCTCCCTCACTCTCCTCTACTACCTCTACTACTCTCCTCCTCTTCTCACCCTGTGGTAACCATCCTTCTACTTTCTGTCTCCATGAGTTCAATTGTTTTAATTTTTAGCTCCCACAAGTAAGTGAGAACACACAGAGGTTATCTTTTTGTGCCTAGCTTATTTCACTTAACATAATGACCTTTAATTCAATTCATGTTGTTGCAAATGACAGGATCTCATTCTTTTTTATGGCTGAATTATATATATATGTGCTACATTTTCTTATCTATTCATCTTGTTGGTGGACACTTAGGTTGCTTCCAAATCTTGGCTATTGTGAACAGTGCTGAAATAAACATGGGAGTGCAGATATCTCTTCGATAGATTGGTTTTCTTTCTTTGGGGTATATACCTAGAGGTGGGATTGCTAGATCACTGAAGACATGCTCATTGGCTGGGCACAGTAGCTCACACCTATAATCCCAGCACTTTGGGAGACCAAGGCACGCAGATGGCTTGAGCCCAGGAGTTTGAGACCAGCCTGGGGAACATAGCAAAACCCCATCTCTACAAAAAGTACAAAAAATTAGCCAGGCATGGTGGTGCCTGCCCTGTGGTCCCAGCTACTTGGGAGGCTGAGGTGAGAGGATTGTCTGAGCCTGGGAGGTCGAGGCTGCAGTGAGCCGAGATTGTACTACTGCGCTTCAGCCTGAGCGACAGAGTCCCTGTCTCAAAAAACAGACACATTGAGCACCTAATGTTCTCTAGTCTTCTCTTTTTTTCCATTGGCATGTCAGACGTATTTTTAAAACTAAGAGTTAGCAGTATATGGTGAAAATTGACGTTATGAGCCCATACTTTGATTCTGCCAAAATTGGATACACAAAGTAAATGCACTTTCCTCAGCGGAAAGAAGATGTATATTCCTTGGAACATTATAGTATCTTAAAGACAAGACAGAGAATATTAGCTCCATTGCAGGTGCTAGTCACTTGGGGTGGGGGGAGGTGAATGCATTTACTCATGCATTCATTCAGTTAATCCAGCGCTTCTTAGAAGCAGTGTACTGTGTAGATATGCACTAAGGAAAGTAAACAGAAGTCTGCCAGAAGCTACCAGACATGGACACAAATATCTACCAAAAAAGGCAGAAAGTAAGTGCAGTGAGAGTGGCACCAACAGAGAAGGCTGGGGTGTCTAGGGGGGTGGCAAGATCTCATTCTACTGAGCCCTAGAGTCTGGCGCTGGGTCTTGAGAGTTGGGAGGAACAGAGGGGGAAGTTCATAGGAAATGGAAGGCAGTCCAGACAAGAAGACAGACAGTTTTTGTCATGAGCAAGACTGATGGTTTAGGGAGGCAGCTTGTTCCAGATTGCCCCCAGAACCACGCTTATGAGCTAGAAGTTTCTATATTCTAACAACTCTGTACACAATGACTTAACTGTAATGCGGGAAAAAGGAAGAAAATTCCTAATGCTTTTTGGGCAGTTTTGCATAATTATAAAATGCAACTCAAAGTACGACCATGAAATTACTGAAAAGGTTCAGCTTACATTAATGAAAGCCTGGAGATAAAACATTTAAAATCGGTTTGGATTGTGGCTTGGAAGCAATGTTTCCTCCCCATTCCCCCTTCTCCTGCCCTGTTAGATTCTGGTGCACACACTAGAGAAACTTCTTAAAAGCAGTCTCTCTTTATCCTTGAAAAGAAACGGAAGCACAAGGAGGGGTCAGTCCTCAGGCAGAGCTAGTCAAGATCTGTGTTGAGGGTAGGCTTCATCCTGCTTTGCTTAGTTTAGGAGACAGGTCTTCCCAAATTTTCTTAATCTGAACACCTCTCTGTAGTCATATTCCTGATCTAAAGCTCTTAGAAGCTAGTGTTCTTTCTCTCTCCTTTCAGGTGGAGCAGACTAACTTCTTGACCACCCACGAAATCTCTCACTTTGACAGCCTCAAATCATTTTGTTCTTTTTTCCCCTCCTTGTCTTCCTGCATCTAGCTTACCCTCATTCTTTTTTGATCTTACTTTTTAAAAATTCCTCTTAAAATAAATTCCCAAACCCTTTATCTTTTCTAGAGGGAATGCAAAGGCATTTTTATAGACAATTTTACCGAAAAGTTACATACTTCAGTGCATGCAGGTGAGAAGAGAGGAGAGGCAAATCGAGATTGCAGGGCATCCTTCCTCCCTTCGCTTCCTCTGCCCACTTTCCTGAGAAGCACCTTGGTGGAACGTGGAGTGAGGGGAAGGATCCTGGCATCACAGTTCTGAGTCACTAGCTCTCAAACCTCATGTCTCCTTAATATGGCCTTTGCTCTTGTGTTGTTCGCCAATGATGATTTTGGGGGTTGGAACCCTTCATTGCATCTACAGCTGGTCCTTGGGATCAATCACCTGAGTAAATTTTTGACTCCATAACCTGTCACCACCCACATCACTTCCAGGCACTCTTTTGTGTAACAGACAGTTGATATCTCTGGCTGGAAAGTGATTTTCAAGGGGCTATATGCAGGTTCACTTTTTTCTATGTCCTAAGAGAGCAGTTTTTGCTTGTCGGGTGGTTCTTGGCAACACCATTCAGCAGGGCTCCTTTTTCAGACCGGCTGGTCTGGGCGCAGGTCGTGAGCCCTAGATTGAGACCCCCTGTTCTACTGAGACCCCAGCAGACTCTACGAGGCTTCTGCCTGGCTCTGCCCTGGGTGTCTTTTCCCCTCCCCCATTCTGTGTGGTCAACCTGAGCATTCGTCAGCTAGCTTCCCTCTACCACACAAACCTGGGCAGCCCAAAGTGACAATGAGTTGTTGCTTGTTCCTTCTGTCTGGTAGGTTTCACCAGATGCCAATTCAACAGTTTAAAGGCCATCCTCTCTATAAAGAATGCTAAGGTGCAGCTTAACTTCCTGGTAAAGAGTAGTAAGAATAAATAAACCATCTGGTCAAAGAAGAGCCGTTTGAGCTTTCAGCCAGAATTGCTTATGTACTTCATAGCAATGATGATCGCTTTGGCAGCTTCCAGCATCTAAAAGCCTGTCTGGTGATAGCCAGGGAAAGACCATTTCAGCACAGTAAGCAGAAAGCATAGCATGTTATAATGATGTGAGGCAGTGTCATGTCCAAATAGGTTCTTTCACCTGAAATGTTTTAGAAAAAATATTGGTTTTGAATTTGTATATTGAACCATGTTTAGAAACATCTCTATCAAAGTTTTCCCCCTCTTTTGTAAAAGCAGACAGCAGAGCAAATCATCTGTTCAGGGCTGCTTTACAAACTTCCTTCCTCAAATCTGAGCACTCACAGGATAAACGGCTGACAAAAACCCGCTCAGGGTAAGGGAAATTTCAGCTCACTTTGGAAAATCACATTTTTCCTTGACAAAGCACATCTCCGTCTGAGAGCAGATGTTGTATTCTTTCTCTGGAACGTTTCACTGCCCATTCCAGGAGTAACAGATACTTTACTCCAGAAATGTCTCTACTAAAAACAATACAGGAGGCAAATAAATACAGAGACTCAGCTGTGCAGGGCGGCATCCTAAGCGCAAGGTTATTTGTAGGTGGCACTTCCATCCTGGAGCTGACTGACAACAAATCATGTCTCATGGTTCCTGGCAGTCAGCACCCACACAGGGCTTTCCTCACCCAGAGTAACACGTAGGGCTGAGAAATAAGAGGGGCACGGAGGCTTGACATCATTCAGGTGCCACTCTGGAGTCAGGCTGCCTGGGTCCTGATCCACCATTCCCAGCTGTGCAACCTCAAGCCAGATACCTAAGCCTTCATCTTTATCTTATTTTGATTTTAGTTTTATTTTTTTTGAGACAGGTCTCTTGTTTCCCAGGCTGGAGTGCAGTGGCTGATCTTTGCTCAGTGCAGCCTCAACCTCTCAGGCTCAAGCGATCCTCCCACCTCAGCCTCCCAAATAGTTGGGACTACAGGTGCACACCACCTCGTCCGGCTAATTTTTGTATTTTTAGTAGAGATGGGATTTCACCATGTTGTCCAGGCTGGTCTCAAACTCCTGAGCTCCAGAGATCCACCTGCCTTGGCCTCCCAACGTGCTGGGATTTCAGGCAAGCGCCACCAGCCTAATCTCTCATCTTTAAATGGGGCCAATAATATACCTACCCCAAATGCTTTATGTGAGTAAAAGAACATGTCAAATAAATGACGTGTTTAAAGCACTTATTAGGGACCAAAGACACAGTAGTGGTGTGATGTTAGTTACAAAAACAAAAAACAAAACAAAACAAAACAAAAAAAAACACTAACATAATTGCATTATTAGAATAATGATAATAAATTCCATTTTTTGTTATTGTGATCACCCCCACTTAACAGATGAGAAAACTGAGGCACAGAGAGACTAAGTGAATAACCTGTGGTTTCAGAGCTGACAATTGAACCCAGGTGTTCTGGCTTCCAGAGCCAGCATTCTTGGCTCATCTGCTTGGTACTTTTGAATCAAAAGCTGAGGGACCTTCTTTCCACCACTCGATTCTCTTACTCTAAATGAAACCATTTTCCTCGCAATAGGATTCAGAATTTTTTTATGATTTCAATATGTGTAAAAATGTTGACCTGTTTGTTGATTTTAACCTATGTGCTAACTTCCTGATACTGTAAATACAGCATCTCCTTTTAACAGGGAGACTTGGCCATTGAAATGGGGAGGACAACAACATCTCAATGTCTGAGAATATTAGAGCATGGGGGATAATTTATCATTTCCACAGCACCAGGCAGAAGGCAGATTTCAGATTTTTGGCTTTTCAAGTCCCTTCTTGGCTCTGAGGTTTCCTTAAGTGTGAAATGCCTGAGAAAGATTGCCCCCAAAATCTAAAGGAGTTTATTTATATTCCTCTCTTGACCACGTCATTTCTACTATATTTTTCCTCCTCTCTCTCTGTTCATTCCTATTTTACATGAAACCTACACGCTTAGCAGTGATGGTGCTATGGTTTGAATGTGTTTACTCCAAAACTCAGGTGTTGCCACTGTGATGGGATTAAGAGTTGGGACCTCTAAGAGGTGATTAGGCCGTGAGGGCTCCTCCATCATCAATGGGATTAAGGCCCTTGTAAAAGAGACTTCATGCAGCATTCAGCTTACTTGCCCTTTCACCTTCTGCCATGTGAGGACACAGTGTCCTCTTCAGAGGATGCAGCTCTCACCAAACAACCAAAATTGTTAGCACCTTGTGGAGCTCCCAGGCTCCAGAACTATGAGAAAATAAATTTCCACTCTTTATACATTACACAGTCTGTGGTATTCTGTTATAGCAGCACAAAATGGACTAACACAGATAGCTTTGAAATTCAAAATCTTAAGTCCTACCTGTGCTCCCAGTTGGGGCAGCAGAAGGAGGCAGTGGGAAGGGGCTGCCTTGCACCTTGTCAGGCAGGACTGGCACACCTGCACTTATTCTTCAGCCGTCTAATGTGACTTCCTTGAACAGTAGTTCTCACTGATCAGCAGAATGAAGACAATGGGAATCAGAATAGTTTTAAAATGCGCACATGTCCGTAGTCCACCCCCAAGAGATTCTGCCTCCATGGATGCAAGGTGGGGCCCAGGCATTTATAATTTTAAAAAACGCCATGAAGGCCAGGCTTAGTGGCTCACTCCTACAATCCTAGTAGTTATCTGAGGCAGGAGGGTTGCTTGAGTCCAGGAGTTCAAGACCAACCAGGAGTTCAAGACCAACATAACAAGATCCTGTATCTACAAAACATTTAAAAATTGACAGGGCATGGTGATGCATACCTGTAGTTCCAGCGACTGGGGAGGCTGAGGTGGGAGGATCATTTGGGCCCAGGAGTTGAGGCTGCAGTGAGCTAGGTTGATGCCACTATACTCCAGTCTGAATGATAGAGTGAGACCCTTTCTCTAAAATTTAAAATAACCAAAAGGATAAAACATAACTTCATGAGATAACACTGATGCCACCAACACAGCAACAGCTGAGAATCACTGCTCTAGAACATCAGTCACAGCAGCACTCAAAGAGAATAAAGCTGTATCCCAAAGCAAATAGGAGGAAAATGTCCTCCTTCCTTTTCTTTCTGTATTTTTTTTTTTCATTTTTTCCTCATAGTACTGCAATGGAGGACTTCATTTTGAAACAGGAGGAAAATGGTGTCTATCTTTGGGGTCATCCATTAGTGCAGATAATTGAGAATTGTTCAAAGTACATTTAAATAAATATAATGGCTTGTTTTCCCTCCCTTCATTTCTTTTCTTTTTTTTTTTTTTTTTTTTTTTTTTTTTTTTTTGAGACAGAATCTCACTGTGTCACCCAGGCTGGAGTGCAGTGGTGTGATCTCGGCTCACTACAACCTCCGCCTCCCAGATTCAAGCAATTCTCATGCCTCAGCCTCCCAAGTAGCTGGGATCACAGATGTGCACCACCACACTTGGATAATTTTTGTGCTTTTTTTTTTTAGTAGAGACAGGGTTTCACCATGTTGGCCAGGCTGGTCTTAAACTTCTGGCCTCAAGCAATGTACCTGCCTTGGCCTCCCAAAATGCTGGGATTACAAGCATGAGCCACCATGCCCGGCCCGTCTTCATTTCTATTCTTTCTTCTTTCCTTCATTCCTTCCTTTTCTTCTTTCCTTTCTTGCTTTCTTTTCTTTCTGTATTTTTTTTTTTTCATTTTTTGCTCTTAGTACTACAAAATGGAGGATGTGATTTTGAACCCTTTAACATTTAGACTGTGTCATTAGTATAATAGGTTATCTTCATTCTCAGTTCTCCTTCTTAAAGCTCACATTGTGTCTCTAGGATTTAACTGGCCCAGAAAGTTAACTGTCAAAGCCATTGACTTATTAGAGAGCTGTTTAATTCTGTTTTAAAGCAGATATCAGTTAACACCTCTGTCCTGAGACTGGTAGAAACAATAATGGATCCAGTGGAAATCAACAAATAGATGAATAAGAATTTTGACCTATGCGAGCAGTATTGTTACTGTTAGAAACAATAAACATGACCCAGAGAAGCAGTGCAGCAGTTCCTCAAGGCCCTTGCCATCTCACTTAAATGGCCCTGAACACTGTGGGAAAGACCAGGTCAGCTTTAGTCAGAGACTGGGGTTTTGAGACTCTTTCCAGGACGGCATTAGCTGACCCTATTAGGAAGCTTAATTCTGCTCTTTGAAAAACCGCTCTTAGAGATTTTTGCTGCACGTGTGAGAGCCAAGGAGGAATGTATTTATGCTTTACTGAGGATCTGCATTTGCCCAAAAATTTAAACATTCATAAATCCAACTGCTTTCTCAATGCCTCCCCTTGGCTTTTTTCATTCAACAAGACTTTCAGTACTAAACTTTTGTACTAAATGCTGTTTGTGCACGGGGAATATGGCACAGAACAACACAGACAAAGCTCCTGCCCCACTGAGCTTACATTCTAGTCATGTCTAAAAGACATCTTAAATATGGCCAAAATAGAATTAATTTCTCCCTCCCCACCATTCACATACCATCCAGGACCTTCCCCCCTCAACCAGTGCTGCTGCCCTCCCCATCTCAGTTAGCAGCTTCAGTGTCAACCCAGGTGTTCAGGCCATCAACCAGAGTTTGATTGATTTACTCTTTCCTCGTACCCTGACATCTAAACTGTACTGGGCTATTCTTGCATTGCTATAGAGAGATACCTGAGGCTGGGTAATGTATAAAGAAAAGAGGTTTAATTGGCTCATGCTTCTATGGGCTTTACAGGAAATGTGGTTCTGGCATCTACTTCTGGTGAGGCCTAGGAGCTTTTACTCATGGCGAGAGGTGAAATAGGAGCAGGCACGTCATGGGGCGAGAATGAGAGTGAGAGAGAGAAAAGGGGGATGTCCCAGACTCTTTTAAAACAACCAGCTCTTGAGTGAACTAAATAAGTGAGAACTTACTCATCACCAAGGGGATGGCACTAAGCTATTCATAAGGGATCCACCTCATGATCCAGTGCCTCCCACGAGGCCCCAACACTGGGGATCACATTTCAACATGAGATTTGAACAGGGCAAACATCCAATCCATAGCATAAACTATCAGTAAGTTTCATTTGCAGTACTTGCAAAATACCCCCTGAATTGGCCTACTCCTTAGTGTTTCATCTGCTAAGCTAGGTTGAAACCAGCCACCATTGCACTTATCTCCAGAACTGCTTTCATGCTGACAAATGCTATAATCCATTCTCCACCCAACAACTGGAGTGATCATTTATAAGCATAAAGGTAACTCCCCTGCTAAGTGTCGCTTCAATGGCTCCCCTTTGCATTTGAAATAAAATCCAAAATAACAAGACCCTGCATGGTTTTGCTCCTGCCTACTTCTCCAACCTAACTTTATTTATTTGTTTATTTAGAGATGGGGTTTTGCTCTTGCTGCCCAGGGTGGAGTGCAATGGCACGATGTCAGCTCACTGTAACCTCCACCTCCTGGGTTCAAGTGATTCTCCTGCCTCAGCCTCTCTAGTCGCTGAGATTACAGGCAGCTGCCACCATGCCCAGCTAATTTTTGTATTTTTAGTAGAGACAGGCTTTCAGCATGTTGGCCAGGCTGGTCTCAAACTCCTGTCCTTAGGTGATCTGCCTGCCCCAGACTCCCGAAGTGCTGGGATTATAGGCATAAGCCACCACGTCTGGCCCTCCAACCTAACTTTATACACCGACCCGTCTCTCTGGCTCCGTTTTAGCCACACAGCCTTTCATTCTGTTCCCTGGACATGCCAAGTTAGTTTTCTGTACACAGCCTCTGCAGTTGTTGTTGCCTCTGCAAAAGACCTTCTTTCTCAGATCATATCACAGCTACTGCCTTCTCTTGGTCATGTCTTAGCTCAAAAGCCAGGGAACTTGACTTGCTTTTTTTTTTTTTTTCTATCTCCTTAGACTAGAAACTTTTCTAACTTGTTCATTGCTGTATCTCTTGTTTTTATGCCTGGTACCAACTATATAGTAGATGTGTAATAGTATTTTGTGAATAATGCTAATTAGTGTAAATAATTATCCTATTAGGTACTGTTAGAAATACAAAGAAAAGCAAGACATGGGTCATTTTGTTCAAGGAATTTACAATCTAGTTCAAGGCATACGAGACATAAAATATTGAATAAATATACACATAAAGGGATAAAGCAATGCCAAGCATGAACTATTGTGTAAGAGATCGTAGTTAGAGAAGTGCCGTGAGTTAGTAGAAAGAGGAAAGAGTATAATTCTATCATTAAGTCTGGGCATACAGCCAAGGTGGCTCACACCTGTAATACCAGCATTTTGAGAGGCTGAGCCAGATCACCTGAGGTCAGGAGTTTGAGACCAGTCTGGCTAATAGGGTGAAACCCCGTCTCTACTAAAAGTACAAAAAATTAGCCAGGCATGGTAGTGCATGCCTGTAATCCCAGCTACTTGGGAGGCTGAGGCAGAAGAATCACTTGAACCCAGAAGGCGGAGGTTGCAGTGAACCGAGTTTGTAACACTGCACTCCAGCCTGGGCCACAAGAGTGAAACTCCACCTAAAAAGAAGAAAAAAAATGTCTGGGCATGAACATGGGGATCTGCCACTTACTGTAGGACCCTGGGCAAGTGAGTGATTTAAAAAACAGAATTCAGCTTCATATTTCTCATCTATAAAGTGGGATAATTTAATTAATTTCACATGGTTATGGGGACACTTAAGCAAGATAACACATATAAAATCACCAAGTACAGGATAGGTTCTCAATAAATGGTAACTAGTGTGATTTGTGCTGAATGAGAGATAAAGATTGTGCATGCCGTGAGATTTGAAGAGGGAGATCACACGGGCACATCTCCATTGAGGATGACCAAAGGCTTCAGAGCTTTGGAGATTGGGAAGGCTTTTGTCAGGCACAGCTCCGAACTTTCGCACTGATGAAGTTTTGGAAGTAATGTGGACTCATGTCATTCACCAATATAAGAATCCCTTCCTTGTAGCTTCTTGCCCAGCTTTTGCTAAAAACTTTTGAAGATGGACTTCACTCCATTTCAACAAACTCATTGTGAGGATGCAGCTCGATTTGTTTTAACAGTCTTTCTTAAAACAGACTGAATTCTTTCTCCTTACAGATTCCACTTGTCAGTCCCCAGGGGAATAGTAAAATTATGTCTTCCTTTGGTTTAGTTCTCTTGAAGATGGACATTCCTCATATCTTCAGAACTTACATCATTGGGCAAAATGTAAAAATGAGGCTCCCTCATCTGTTCTGAACAGTGAGTCTCTTCCTTCTGTCAATTGGGTAATTCTCCTGCTCTTAATTCCTGCTAAATTAATTGCTTTTCTCTATTAGCTCTAATTATTAGCCCAGATGATGATCAACTATAACTGCTAGACTTTTATCATATAAACAGCCATCAAGCTCATCTTTTCTCTGCATAGGTTGTTTTGTTTATTATTTTCTCGCATGGGCATAGTACTTTATATTTAAGTCTACTAAATTTTAATTCTGGGGCATTCAGGCCTATCAAAATAATTTTGAATCTTCATTCAGCTTTGTAATCAAGTAACTAACACTCCAGATTTTTTTCATATTCAGATTTGATAAATAAGTGTCATGTATATTTGTTCAAATTGTTGGTAAAAATGTCAAGTCAAATAGGAATTAATAGAAAGCCTTATGGCATGTCACTAGAGACTGTTCATCAGGTTGGCCTAACAAAACATTTTTTCAATTAGATGTGAGTCTCCTTAACTCTACAATCATCCAACAAATGTTTCTCCATTTTATGTCTCCTCTGTGAAACCACTTCCTAAAACCAAGATACATAGTTGATATGGAAGTCAAATTATCCTATCAAAAGGGAAAAAAACTTAATTCGACAGTTAGCTACTTGAGGATGTCTAATTTCTCTCGCATTCATTGATATGATGGTGATGATGGAGAGAGTGATGATGGAGCTGCTGTGAATCCCATGCCTTGCACTGGGCACTGGGCCAAACACTTTACAACCCTAATCTCATTTAGCTTTTATACAAACCTGAAAGGTGGGAGCCATGGCTTTATTTTACAAATAACAAAACTGAGAGACAGGCTACAGAAAAATTAAGACATGGGGCTAAAAAAATGATAATAATTAATAAGTAATGAAAGGCTATAGAATTTGCCCAATATCGCATAGGTTGAAAGTGGCTAAGCCAAGATGAAACATATGCATATATATGTATATACACACATTACTGCATCTAGTTGCAATGTAAGTACTTGTCATAGGAAATATCATGAATAAAGAAACATGGGCATAAAATTCTGGTTTGTTGGAAGGGAGTTTAGGGGCAGGGCAGCATCTCCCAACATGATATGGGATGTCAGTATTCATTCTGTTAAAAACAATGCCCCATCATCTAACACATAAGCCACATGCTAGGAAAGCAATGATAAGTAAGTTGTTTGTTTCACTGCAGGACTTCTCATGGATTTATTATGTTGATGTACGTGGTGACTCCCCCAGAAAGAGTTTTTCATAAAAATACTTGGGTACTGGATACCTGATGGCTCAGTACCCATTACTGAATGTACTTTGGGAAACTGTAGTAGAGGAGGTGGGTCTGGGTCTTAATGCCTCAGCCTCCCCAAGCAGCTTGGCCACAGATTCCTCAAGGGCCAGAGAAGGAGCAGGGAAAGGATGAGGACTCAGCCACAGGTCAAAGCAGGACAGATGCTGTGGGTGATGAGTCTGGATCCCTCCTGCCCTGGCACATGGACTTACAAGGTGAGATCTTAATCCCATGATTCAGATTCCATAAGCCTCACGTGAACACAAGTTTCGTTCCTTTTCATCACACCTCATACTTTGAAAGTTAGACAGACATTAAAGTTGTATGTAAATTGTTAGGGTGGAAAACATGCCGGACTGGCCCTAGACAAAAATGCAGCCAAGAAGTTTGTTGACATTTCCAGCCCCTAAAACCCCCTCTTCTCTTCTCCATCTCCCTGCCCTGGTCCCTAGGTACCCACAGCTACCATGGAACCCACTTGCCCCCTTCCCTAGGTACTCACAGCTACCATGAGGTCCCAATTCCCTTAAACCACATCTCTCCCACCCCCCAGCACCATAATTCATGTTATAGTGGTCTTGTTATGAGTCATTTCATAATTTGTAAAATATTCTCCGTAATGAAAAGTAAAATTTGTCTTGTATTTGTGATAGTTCTCTATTTGGGTCAATTAAGTATACAAATGCAAAGAATATTCCCTATAAGTAGAGAGAATAAAAACCTGTATATTTATAGTCCTTTAATAATTCCTAGGAAGTTCTCTATTGCTATGTAAAGTATGTTTTCTTAATTTTTAGCTGTAGAAACCAACAACCAATCTTAGGGAAAAAACTTAAAGTGTACTTAAATTTAAACCATTTGTCAACTAATATGCACATTTACACCACAACTTTACACTTAAGCAGAGCCCTTCACATACATTATGACATTAACCCTTACACAGCCACTCTGTGTGGCTCTGGGACTCCAGCCTATCCTTCTGACTCCACGTCCTGGGCTCCTACTGTCCATCACTGCTGCCTTTCACTCCTGCAGCCTGCATAGCTTGGTTTGGTTTGTTCATTTGTTTGTTTTGTTTTGTTTTGTTTTGTTTTTCAGATGGAGCTTTGCTCTTGTTGTCCAGGCTGGAGTGCAATGGCACAATCTTGGCTCACTGTAACCTCCACCTCCTGGGTTCAAACAATTCTCCTGCCCCAGCCTCGCAAGTAGCTGGGACTACAGGCATGTGTCACCACTCCCAGCTAATTGTTTGAATTTAGTAGAGATGGGGTTTCACCATGTTGGTCGAGCTGGCCTCAAACTCCCGACCTCAGGTGACCCACCTGCCTCGGCCTCCCAAAGTGCCGGTATTACAGGCGTGAGCCGCCATGCTCAGCCCTGGGTAGCATTCTGATAGACATTCCTAGAGTAGTTTTTCTTAAGAATTGTTCTCCAGAACCCTGGTTTCTCAACATGCTCAGTAGGAGAAAGAAAAAAAAAGTATTTGTGGTCCAGTGAATTTCAAATACCCTTTTGCAGCTCTTTCCCTTGTGTGTTGATAGTCACCGTGCATGTTAGTATACTGAAGGCTGAAGAAGTCCAGCGATAAAGACACTTTAACTCACCAGCATTTCTCAAATGTGCTTAACCTGGAACTTTATTTTCCTAATCTTTCTCCAGTTTTCCAAAACACACTGCTCTTGAAACTACTAAAGACTGTATATGGATATAGTTATATAATATTAATATATTACATATTTAGTGTATATTATATAATATATAGTACCATACATATAATATATATAAAATATATATACATTA
>NW_016822477.1:387337-517458 GCF_001698545.2 Rhinopithecus bieti | reverse complement strand
TATATAAAATATATATACATTAAATATATATAAAGGAAAAAAGATTCACCTGTGAAATATTTAAATTACCTGGCAGTTGACATATATTCCAGTATCCCTTCCCTCCTCTCTCACCCCAGGATAAGGACCTCAGGCAAGTAAGGGCTGGACAGTTCTAAGGTGGGTCAAATAAATGAATAAAAAGGTGTAGATGCCAGGAAGATGTCTCAAGTGAGAGACCCAGCTTGCTCAGATGTATTCTGGGCAGGATCGTGCATGATGGACTGAAGACCTGGGGGCAGGAAGATCCATCAGGAGAGAGTTGCAGTAAACAACAGAAGATGACAAGGGGCCTGATTTAGGATGATGGTGAGAATATAAGGGGAAAATGGCTCCCAGATGCCTAGAAGAAAGAATCCCAGTAATTCAGTGACTGTTCAAATAGGGAGGATGAAGGAGAAGGAGGGGTCAAGACTGAATTCAGGCTTTCCGAGCGTGGCTTTCGGAATAAGTGGAGCACCCATGACATAATTTTGGGTTACAAAGACCAGCCAAAGAGGTCAAGAGCATGTGCTTTGATTCAGACACTCAAGGGTTCAAATCCTAACCCTGTTACTTATTATCAGTGTATTGGGCCAAATTACTTCTCTGAGCCTATTTCTGCAACTATAAAAGGAGACTAAGAGTAGTTTCTTCATAGATTGTTGTAAAGGTTTAGTAAGAATGTATCCAAGCTGAGTGCAGTGGCTCACGCCTATAATCCCAGCGGGTGGATTGCTTGAGCTCCCAAGTTTGAGACCAGCCTGGGCAACATGGTGAAACCCCATCTCTACAAAAAATACAGAAGTTACAGGCATGGTAGTGCACGCCTGTGATCCCAGCTACTCAGGGGACTGAGGTGGGAGGATGACTTGTGTCCTCCTCAAGTCAGAGGCAGAGGTTGCAGTGAGCCAAGATGGTGCCACTGCACTCCAGTCTGGCTGATAGAGCCCAACCTTGTCTCGAAATTAAATTAATTAATTAAATTTTTTAAAAAAGATAATGAATCTTGGCTGGGCATGGTGGCTCATGCCTGTAATTTCAGTGCTTTGGGAGGCTGAGACAAAAGGATTGCTTTAGGCTGGCAGTTCAAGATCAGCCTGGGCAAAACGGCAAGACCTTGTCTCTACAAATTTAAAGACTAACTGGGCATTGTGTCACATGCCTGTAGTACCAGCTGCTGGGGAGGCTGAGACAGGAAGATCACTTGAGCCCAGTAATAAGAGGCAGCAGTAAGCTAGGATTGTTCCACTGTACTCCCGCCTGGCTGCCAGAGTGACACCATAACTCAAGCAACAACAACAGCAACAAAAGATAATGAATCCTTAGTTCAGGATAGTGCCTGGCACATAGTAGGTGTTCAACAAGTGCTAATTGCTATTTCCATTGTGACTATTATCATCATCATTGTCATCATGTAGGTTTTAGGGTGAGAGTAAAGTATGATCTTTAAATGGATGTCTACTAGGCAGTGCAAAGCGGGCGCATGGAGCTCGTGTGCTAGATTGGTGATGCAGATACAATTTTGGAATAATTGTTATAGAAGTATGAGCAAGCCATGAGAATCTGTTTTCTAAGACATAAAGTGTGAGAGAGGTCACAGGCTTCAAGGATCAAGCTTTGGTAACACCCCTGTCATGGCAGATCATAAAAGGATCCAGTGAGAAGGATCATGTGAGCAACACAAGATAATCAGGCAAGTGTGGGTGATGAGAAATTAAGGGGCCCCAGCCTCATAGGGTGACTGAAAGAAAAAAGAAAAACCAATGGAGAAAAATTTTAAAGATGATTATCACATTACCCTGAGCCAGGGAAGCTGAGAAGTACATTAACAGAACATTCAGAATGGCACAATGGCAAACATCGTGCAATGGCATAACATTACTCTCCTCTCCCTAAAGTGGGCACACTTGAATTGACATTTGCAGGAGAATTTCACCAGAGCAGAGAGGACCCCCCTGCCCCAAACAAAAAACACCATGTTGTACAACAGTAAAGAAACTTAGCCGGACGCGGTGGCTCACGCCTGTAATCCCAGCACTTTGGGAGGCCGAGGTGGGCGGATCACGAGGTCAGGAGATCGAGACCATCCTGGCTAACACAGTGAAACCCCATCTCTACTAAAAATGCAAAACTTAGCCTGGCGTGGTGGTGGGCACCTGTAGTCCTAGCTACTCGGAAGGCTGAGGCAGGAGAATGGCGTGAATTCGGAAGGCGGAGGTTGCAGTGAGCCAAGATCGTGCCACTGCACTCCACCCTGGGCGACAGAGCGAGACTCCATCTCAAAAAAAAAAGAAAAAAAAGAAAAAAGAAAAAAAACTTGGGTCCTACAGGCACAGGGGCTCATGGTCTGTGCATCTCAGCACTTTGGGAGCGCCGAAGGCAGCGAGGGATCACTTGGTGTCTAGGAGTTCAAGACGAGGCCTGGGGCAACAGTAGCAATCCGACCCTGTCTCTAAAAGTAAAAAAAATTATCCAGGTTTGGTGGTCCGTGCCGTGTCAGTGTCCCAGCTATGTCAGGGAGCCTGCAGCTGGGAGGATCACTTGAGTGCAGGAGGTTGTAGGCTTCGAGGTCGAGCCCGTAGTTGTGCCACGCCCTGCCACTCCAGAGCCTGGGCGGACAAGAGCGAACTCGCCATCTCAAAAAAAAAAAAGAAAAAGAAAGAAGAAGACTTGGGCTGGACAGGGCCCACAGGGGCTCGCATTCTGTGGTGCTCAGCACTTTGGCGAGGGCCAAGGCAGCGGACGGATGCACTTGTGGTTAGGAGTTCGGAAAGACGGAGGCCTCGGGCAACATAGGCAAGACCCTCGTCTCTAAGGAAAATAATAAAAAATATCCGTGATCCAGGGGCCGTGTGGTGGTCCTTGGCCTGTAGTGTCCCAGCTATTCAGCGGAGCCTGAGGTGGAGGATCCACTTGGGTGCAGGAGGTTGAGGCTGCAGTGAGGCCCGAGATCGTGCCCACCTGCACTCCAGCCCTGGGGCGACGAGAGTGGAGACCCATTATCTCAGAAAAAAAAAAAAAAAAAAGATAAGGAAAAAAAGAAACTTGGGCTTCCTGCATAGGAGACTTCCAAAGTGGGCAAGACAGGTACATTTCAATATTTTAAGGGTTGCCATAAAGACGAAGTTGAGTTATATGTTGTGTCTTTAGCAGGCAAAACTAGGTCTAGTCATTTCATCTCAGCCTTAGACCAGGCTGCCTGTTGAAGTAGTGAATTTCTTATAACTGGAGAAATTTCACACAGAGCCTGACTGGCCAGCTGCAAAGCTTTGAAGAAACCCCTGGTTTTAGCTGCGAGGATGACCTACATCAAACCAAATCCTTCCCATCACCTGTTTTTGCATATCCTGTGAGCTAATAATGTTTTTTACATTTTAACAGTTTTAAAATTTAATTATAAATTGACATTATAATTATACATATATGGAGTGCAAAGTGATGTTATAATAGATGTGAACAATGTGGAATGATTACATCAAGCTAATTGACATATCTATCTCCTCAAGTACTTTACGTTGTTATGGTGAGAACTTTTTAAAGTGTGTTTTATTTTTATAATTTCAACTTTTATTTTAAATTCAGTGGATGTATGTGCAGGTTTGTTTCATGGGTGTATTGTATGACACTTGAGGTTTGGAGTACAAATGATCCTGTCACTCAGGTAGTGAGCATAATACCCAATAGGTAGTTTTTCAGCCTTTGCACGCCTCCCACTCTTCCCCTTCTAGTAGTTTCCAGTGTCTACTGTTGCCATCTTTATGTCCATGTGAACCCAGTGTTTAGCTCCCACTTATAAGTGAGAACATGCAGTATTTGGTTTTCTGTTCCTGCATTGGCTCACTTAGGATAATGCCTCCAGCTACATCTATGTTGCTGCAGAGGACATGATTTCATTCTTTTTTATGGCTGTGTAATATTCCATGGTATATATGTATATCCCATCCACTATTGATCCACTGTTGATGCATCCTAACTTGATTGCATGTTTTGCTGTTGTAAATAGTGCTGCAATTAACATGCAAGTGCATGTGTCTTTTTTCTCTTTGGGAATATACCCAGTAATGAGATTGCTGGGTCAAATAATAGTTCTGTTTTAAGTTCTTTGAGAAGTCTCTAAACTACTTTTCACATGGCTAAACTAATTTATATTCTCACCAACAATGTAGTGTTCCCTTTTCTCCATAGCCTCACAAACATCTCATTTTTTAACAATTTTAAAAAATCAGTCTACGGCTATCCCATCTGGAATGCACTCACTCTCATCTGATCTTGGAAAAACTAAAAGGATACTACTTTGCAACAGGTGAAAATTATATGAAGCTCAAATTTCGTGCCCAGAAATACAATTTTATTATAGCACAGCTATGCTCATTTATGTGTTGGCTACAGCTGCTTTTGTGCTACAGTGTCAGAGCTAAGTAGTTGCAACAAAGATCAAATGGCTCACAAAGCCTAAAATACTTATCATCTGGCCCTTTACAGAAAAAGTTTGCCAACTCCTGATTAAGATCTTCCAATGGCCTCTTTTGAACTGGAAGATTCTGTGAGGAAGAAAAGTTTTAGCCTGAGATTTGGATAGGAGGTCATGGATCACTTGGAGACCGCCAACACAATAGCCTGCAGGGACAGCAAACTAGGGTGCAGTGGTGAGAAAATGTAGGTAATGGATTAGGCAATGCCTGTTGGAGAAGTCTCACAGCAAACAAAAGTGAAAGCCTGGATGGTGGCTCCTCAGATCAGCACAGTATGGGGAGGTATTTTGGGGGATAGGATGGCATGTAGAAGTTCGTGGCAGAGGAGATATATAAAAGCTTTTCTTGTGTTTGATGAACCCAGTGGTATATTCAGTATCTGCTTTATTTTACAGCATGGTTTAATATATATCTTGTCATATCTCTCAGCAAGAGGGATTTTCTGAATGTTCTTGTTTATAGAATGTGCAGAAAATTTTTGCACAGAGAGTCATGCTTTTGTTGGCAAAAGAAAGTGAGCACTTGCTGATTTTCTGGCAATCCTAACAAAAATACTGAGGTGTATTTACACTCTGGGGGCCAAACCCAATTTCAAAATGACAGTGCTCAGCTCCATCATCATCCCAGCTTTCCTCTTCAGCCTCTACTGGGTTTAACAACTTTGTCAAATCCCTTCCTCTGAAATCCACTTCTGCAAGTAAGTTGAAACTAATTCTCTCTACTGTCATATAAACACCAGGCGGGCTTCCCTGCTGGGTGCTCAATAGCTTGGTCACCGACCAATGGATGAGATAAGCAGACTAAAGTCACAGAAAGTGTGGTGTGAAATTGTCTTTTTTTGAGCATTTTTTATTACATTTTACAGTGTGGTTTCTTTATTAACATCTCTTACCAGTCAAAAGATGTTTGCTTCACACTGTTTTAAAGTGTAATGGTATTCAAGTGGAATTTCAAGCTAGATACAGAAACTTAGTTACTGTTCTTACTCCAAACAAGGCAAGATGCCTATTAGGGAGTCAAATACAATTGACTTTTTGTTATCTATGCCAATTAGAGAACCAGATATCCTGCTAATAAAAATCCATCCAGAACCAAATGTCTTACTTTGCCTAGTTTCTGCCATCCTCTTCATGGGGAATTACGCAACAACTATTAACAAATGGTTACATTCATTCATTTGCTTTTCACATTCATTCTTTGTCCCTGTGGCAATACTAAGAGATAACTCTCTGCTCTTAATTTTTTAGTAGCTCTTCACTGCTGACCAGGTGGTGTCCAGGCATTTTAACCACATTCAAAGCTTGTCTCTGCAATGTGGCTGTCCTGTTTTCTCCCCATTAATCGCTTCATGCCCCTTTTACATCTGTCTACCCAGATGACTCACTGTTGGATTGTGCAGGAAGAGGCAAAGACTCTGCACAATTCCAGAGGGTGCTGTTCACACAGTGTACAAGACAGTAGCCCTGGGTAAGAGCGCTGGCTCAGGTTTGAATTCAAATCCAAGGCTCACTGCTTACTTTCTGTGTGACTCCAGTCAAGTTTCCTAACTATTGTATTCCTCAGTCTCTTCATCTGTAAAGTGGTGCTTATAACATTGATCTATATATAGGAGTGTTGCAAGAATTAAAAGAGAATTTGAGGAAATGTGTTTACCAAGGTGATTGACCCTGAATCAAGCACTCAATGACTAACGATGATGATACTAATTCTAGGCAGCTAATAGCTGGGAATGACTTACTTTTAGAACAGATAAGAAAATTTTCCTGGCTTCCAATACTATCATATTTTAAACTCCATTTAGAGGCTATCAAGAAGTTTGGGGGAAACAGGGGCCACCATTTTGAACTCCTTGAATGATTACAAAGGTGGTAGATAGTGGTGCTGACATTAGGGTTGGTTCTATTGTCTTTATCTGGATTCGTAGACTATAGAAACTTTATCTAAAGTAAAGTTTTCTCAACACTCTTTAACCCAGAATATTAAAGAAAAAAACCTCGTATCCACATTTAATATGATTTGAAACTTCAAAATAGATTCGCTAGCATGAATAAAAGCACTTATAATGCTGAATATGCACTTTAGAAACATCACATGTTCTCCCTCCTCTAGCTACCCTGCTGTCCAAGACTGTCATCAGCTCCTCCCAAGCTGAGAGTCACTGCCTTAGAGAGAAAGGGCAATGGGCAGGTCTGGATTTCTAATAGGGCTCTTCCAGTTCTCAGAGTTGGTGATTTGGGGACTAAGTGCCCAAATCCTGGAGATCTAGTCCTTCTCCAAACAAGAAAGAAGTCCCTGCATAAAGAGACATGAGAGATGAAATAGAAACAGAAGGTTGGATCTAGGAATGTCACCCTAAGAATTAGGGGCTCCTTTTTTTTTTTTTTTTTTTTAAGAGGAATGATATGACACAACTCATGTTGTAGGAGGATAACACTTCACATTGGTGATTTCCTTTCTCTGGGATGTTGAAGCTAATAGAAAAAGATCATGACATTCATGTAACTCCCTGAAGATTTTGAACACTTCTTTCTTAGAAATCCTTGAGAAAGCAATACATACCCACCTGCTTATAATAGTTTTAGGACTATTAGGTAATGCTAGTAGTTATCTCTAATAGTTAGATAACTCTGGAATATGAATATGAAATCCTGACTTTTAGGAATTTCTTTGATATCTGTACTATAAATCTAAAAGAGGTCAGGGAAACTTTGAACAGGATTATGAGTCTAGGCCTTTTGTTCTGTCTCTAACCAGCTGTGTCATATTGATCAAATCTGTTAGCCCCTCTGAACATCAGTTTCTGCCCCATAAGATAAAGAATTAGGCCAGATGATACCTAATGCTCCTTAGAATTTAAACTCTGGAGTTTGAACTCTCAGTTTGAATCCCGGCTGCATTGTTTATATGATCTACAACAAGTTACTAAAGTCTTTCTCTGCCTTCCTTTGCCAGCCTGTCAAATGAGAATACTTCCTTCTAGTTAGGGTTGTTGTGATCAATAAAAGTCATCTATTGCTATTATAATCTTCTGATACTTACTGTATAAGGTGCATTGTAAGTAATACTGAATCCAAAGTAACCTATATACACTACCCCCTTGCTATACGCGTTCACTGTGGGCTCAGGGGCTTGCCTTCTATAGGGTGAGGGTTACAGTGAGGGTTTTACTGTTGCTATACCCTATATATTATAGCATAAAGTGTTCTCTTCTTCATTCCCTTGAGATAATGATTTCTTGTCTGATCTACCCTCAGCCTGGTTGTCACAACTGGGCAATGCCCCCAGAGAAGAAGCAGCTGTAGCCCCAGCTAAGAATTGGGGGAGAGCCTTTTAAAGTGGGAGAGGAGGACCTTATAAGCTACCTTTCAGGTGCGAGACTTAGAGAGAGGGCCAGGCATGGTGGCTCATGCCTGTAATTCCAGCACTTTGGGAAGCCAAGTCAGGAGGATCACTTGAAGCCAGGAGTTCAAAACCAGCCTGGGCTTTGCTGACCCATCTCTAAAATAAATAAATTAAAATAAATTTTAAAATAAAAAAAGACTTCGAGAGAAAGGACCCCACTCAGGTATAATGAGGTGGTACTCACCAGCCCAGAACCCCCAATCCCCACCCCTTCTAGATGTGTTGCTAGAAGTAGAGAAAGCACTGTACTTTCTACACAACACATCTTTTTGATTTGCCTGTTGCTTTCTGTTTGATCTTTATAACAGTTTTATTGAGATATAATTCACGTACTGTATAATACATACATTTAAAGTATACAGTTCAGTGGCTTTTTTCATATATTTATAGACTTGTATAATCATCACCATAAATCAATATTAGGATATGGTCATCACCCCAAAAAGAAACCACATACCCACTAGCAGCCACTCACTATTCCTCCCCTAACCGCAGCCCCTGGAAAACAGTGATCTCATTTCTATCCCAATGGATTTGCCTATTCTGGATATTTTGAATAAATGGAATCACACAATATGTGGCCTTTTGTGTCTGGCATCTTTCACTTAAGATACTGTTTTCAAGGTTCATCAGCATTGTAGCATGACTCAGTACTTCATTTCTTTTATGGCTGAATAATATTTCATTATGTACGTATACCACATATTGTTTATTGGTATAAATAATGATGGACATTTGAATTGTGTATACTTTTTGGCCATTACAAATAGTCCTGCTATGAAATTCAAGTAAAAATGTTTGAGCATGTGTTTTTATTTATCTTGGGTATGTACGTAGGACAGGAATTGCTGGGTCATGTAACTCAATGTTTAGCATGTTTAGCATTTTGAGGAACTGCCAAACTGCTCCAAAATGGCTGCACCATTTGACATTCCCACCAACAATGTATGAGGGTTCTGATTTATCCACAATTCTATCAACACTTGCTAGTCTCTGTCTTTTCTATTACAGCCATCCTAGTAGGTATGAAGTGATATCTCATAGTTTTGATTTCATTTTTATAAATAGCTAATGATGTTGAGTATCTTTTCACATGCTTATATTTGTATATCTTCTTTGGATAAATCTCTGTTCAGATATTTTCTGGCAATATTTCTGACAATGAAGCATGACATTAAGATATAGTCTAATTCTTGGCCGGGTGCAGTGGTTCATACCTGTAATCCTGGCACTTTGGGAGGCCAAGGCAAGTGGATCACCTGAGGTCAGGAGTTCAAGACCAGCCTGGCCAACCTGGTGAAACCCCATCTCTACTAAAAATACAAAAATGAGCTGGGCATGGTGGCAGGAGCCTGTAATCCCAGCTACATGGGAGACTGAGGCAGGAGAATCAGTTGAACCCGGGAGGCAGAGGTTGCAGTGAGCCAAGATCGCACCATTGCACTCCAGCCCGGGTGACAGAGCAAGACTCCATCTCAAAAAAAAAAAAATTAAGAATATGTGCAGGGTAGAACATAAAAGAGCTGATGATGAAACCTGTTGGATGAACTGGTGAACCCCCCCCACCAAAAAAAAAAGATATAATGTCATTCTTTATAGATTGACTGTTGTCATTCTAAGTCTTTGAATATGAATGTGTATGCTAGGTAGGGGAAGTAAGAGCCCACTTCCAAGTATGAACAAGAAGAGAAAGATCAGCACTTAGGGTTCCCAGTCTGTCTGGGATTATGTGTATAAACAGGGTAGAGAGAAAATCAGTTTTTTCCTGGATATGTGTTCATTCTCAACAGACGAAGTCTGGACTGGAAGGTAGAAGATCTAGACTCAATTCCTGCTTCTACTTGGCAACTATGAATAAGTTGCTTAATAGGTAATTAGCTTCTTTGAACCTTTCTTTTTGCCCTCCCCTTTTCAGTTATCTTCTTTCCTTTTTAAAATTTAAGTATAATTTACATACAAAAGAATTTGCCCTTTTGGCATGCAGTTTGAATTTTGACAATGCATACTGTTGTGTAATGACCACCAAGATCAGGATAGAGAATATCATTACAAAGGGATGATACTGATCCCATTGTAGCTCAAATGAATGAGCTTTTTTATCCCAAAAGTTCCTTTTGCCTCCTTTATAGTCATTCCTCCCCTACCTCAAACCTCTGGGATCTGATTTCTCTTTTTATCCTTTTGTCTTTGACAGAATGTAGTAGAAATAAAATCTTACAGTAGGTGGTCTTTTGAGCCTGGCTTTCTTCATTTAGAATGATGTATTAGAAATCCCTCAGCTAGGCATGGTGGTGCACACCTGTTAATCCAGCATTTTAGGAGGCCAAGGTGGGAGTATCGCTTGAACTCAGGAATTTGAAACCAGCCTGGGCAAAATCTCATGTCAAAACCTCCTGTCTACAAAAAATACAAAAATTATCCGGGCATGGTGGCACGCACCTGTAGTCCCAGCTACTTGGGAGGCTGAGGTAGGAGGATCGCTTGAGCCCAGGAGGTTGAGGTTGCAGTGAGCCAAAGTCACACCACTGCACTCCAGCCTGGGTGACAGTGAGACCCTGTCTCAAAAAACAAGAAAAACAAAATCCCTCAATGTTACTGTATGTGTCAATAATTTGTTCTGAGTAGCATGTCATTATATGAATCTACCATAGTTTATTTATCCATTTACCAGTTGAAGGACATTTATTTTCAGCTTTTATGCCATTATTCATTGGCCACTAAAAACATTCCCAAATAGATGAATGTAGGTTTTTTCTTGGGTAGATACTAACTTATTTTACAGAGTGTTATGTGAAGTGACTGTGTCATTTGGCATTCACAGCAACAATGTGTGAACCTTCCAGTTGCTCCACATCCACGCCAGCCCTTGTCCAAAATCTCTGTTTCTTCCTTTGTAAATGGGACAGCAGTCCCTACCCTACCACTCACTCAGGATTGTTGTAAAGACAGAAACAGAAGTGAGGCGGTGTAGCAGAAGTGCTTTGTGAACCATAAAGTGCTATACCCAAGTACGAAATGCTGCCACTTAGGCTGATAGAGATCATGCTCACTTCCATGCAAAACTTGTTTCCCACATGAGCTAAATGTTTCATTTTTTCCCCTACATCTTGGCAAAATGAGTTATAACAAGTCTTAGACAGCAAGAAGTTTTGCCTTAGATGCATTGTGGAGTTTGTTTTGGCTCCAGTTTTTGAACTTTTCACAGAAATGAATAAATGACGGAGATATAAATCATCAAGCGTGAGTCAGTTTTGTCAAGAAAAATGACCCTGTGTGATGGAAGTCGGCAGGAATGGAGTCAGCATGACAGTGTGACGTGCTGTGGGAAAAATAAAGACAGCCCTAACCAGGCAGTGTCCCCAGGGTAAGGCACTGAGGATGACTGCACAGCAGCAAAGAGGGCTAATATGCTCCACTATGGTGAGTGTGGGAGGGTTGGTTAGAAAACTGACAAAGCACTAATTTCACCTTTTTTCAAATTTCAAAATCACTTTTTTCCATGTTAGAAACTAAAAGGTGTAAGAAACAAGCCAAAAGTTACCTCCCTAACATCAGAATGGACTAATTCTTAGTGTGTTACAAAGATGGTTACATACAGAAATATCTATAGATACACGTATATACACGGGTTAGTATAACATACATATATTCCCTTGCTCTGTCATCTGAGAGGGCGTACAAACAACTGACATCCCAGTAGCAACAAGGACACCTTGTGCTCACATCTTGGTTTCTAAAACCATTCTCCAATTAAAAGGAACCAGGGCTGCTTGGAGAAATGGCTGGTTGTAGGACTAAGGCAGAAGATATACAGGCTGAGCCTGGACCATCTGGTAGTGCCAGGCAGTGAGGAAGTGCTTGAACAGAAACACAAGTGATGGGGTGTGTCAAAGAGACAAACCAACTGAAGGAGCTCCCAATGGCCAAAGCTGGAGCAACTTGCAAGACAAAGTAAAGGAGAAATATATTATAACCAAAAGTATAAAATAAATATTCTTGACTCTATACTGATATGATTGAATAAATAAATGGGGGAGAATAAATGAAAGAGAATAGACAAATCTGTGCAAAATAATTCCCAATAACTCATAAACACTCCACCTTCTAGGAGGTGGAGCCTAACTCCTTACTAGTTAAAGCATGACCTATGCATATTGACTTCCTTCCAAGAAGTACAATAGGGAAAGGAAGTAAAAATGAGTAACTTTACAGTGAGGAAAGCTGAGAAATATGACCTCAGCCAGGTGATCAAGGTCAACATCAACAGGGACACATCCTGTTGATCACGTGTGCCCTGGATATGATGTGATGGGAATTGCACTTGACCTCCGTGGTCTTCCTCCCACAAAACCTTAAACCAGTCTAACCATGAGAAAAATAGTCGTCAAATCCCAAGTTAAGGGCATTCTACCAAATACATGACCAATAATTCTTAAAAATGTCAAGGTCATTAAAAATAAGGCAAGCCTAAGAAACTGTTACAGCCAAGAGGAGCCTAAAGAGGCCTGATGACTGAAGGTGACGTGGGATCCTGGAACAGAAAAAGGACATTAGGTAAAAACTGAGACATAACCAATAAAGTTAATTTAGTTCATAGTCATGCATCAATATTATTTTCTTAATTGTGACAAATATATCATGCTAACCTAAGACATTAATACACAGGGACTTGGGTGCCAGGAATATGGGAATTCTCTGTACTATTCTTGCTATTTTTCTGTAAATCTAAAAATATTCTCATTGCTCCACATCCACACCAGCTCTTGTCAAAAATCTCCATTTCTTCATTTGTAAGTGAGACAGCCATCCCTACCCTACCATTCACTCAGAATTGTGGTAAAGATAGAAATAGAAGTGAGGCGGTGTAGCAAAAGTTCTTTGTGAACCATAAAGTGCTATACCCAAGTAAGAAATGCTGCCACTTAGGTTGCAGCATTTGCCCCACTGAAAAATATTCTCTGAGGAATTTCAGTTTAATCTTAATGAGGTTTTTAATTTTTTTGAGCGGAGTCTCACTCTGTCGCCCAGGCTGGAGTGCAGTGGTGCGATCTCGGCTCACTGCAAGCTCCGCCTCCTGGGTTCACGCCATTCTCCTGCCTCATCCTACTGAGTAACTGGGACCACAGGCACCCGCCACCAAGCCTGGCTAATTTTTGGTATTTTTAGTAGAGAAGGGGTTTCACTGTGTTAGCCAGGATGGTCTCGATCTCCTGACCTCATGATCCGCCTGCCTCAGCCTCCCAAAGTGCTGGGATTACAGGCATGAGCCATCGCGTCCAGCCTAACATGTTATTTTAAAGGTTGTATGACAATGAATTATGTGAGTCCCAAGTGAAACATTTATTACAATTTTTTAAATTGCTTTTCATTGAGATACCCAGTGAAAAGATGACCATATTTTGGGGCATTTCCTTCCTAAGACTTAAATAAATATGGAAAATGAATTGGCAAAAAATAAAAATCTAGCAGATAATCATTCAAAATATGAGGCACGAAATCAGAGGCCACTCTTTCTGCCAAGTTAAAGACAAAATCCAGCTTGGTTTTAGGGTTGGTTCTTTTTGTGTGTGTGGTTATTTTGTTTTGCTTTTCAAATTAACAAATAAGAGCAAGGGTACAAATAGCATCAACTTACAGATGTTATAGAACAACATGTGTTTAATGTGACTGCCACGTGTAGAATATATCCACATGATAAATGTCTGAACTATCTAGCTCCATCAATCAAGACTTTTTACACAAAGGAAAACTCCCGTATTCCTTTTATCATCTTTATTTATCCTGGCTGCAATTACCCTTCCCTCTACCCCACCCCCGCCAAGATAATAGTGATGCCTTTAAAGGATATGTAGCAGTTTATTCTTTCATTGCTTTCTAGAGAGCTTCTTGTAACAGAAAGTTTCTGGCAAGATGTTTTTACATTCAGACCCAGATCATTGTCTATGACAAAACTGAGCCAAGAACTTTACCACCGCCTCCCATAGAAGCTGACGCTACCCCGACTCCTAATTCACAAGGCTCAGGGCTGCCAACCACATTGGTCAGGGTTTCTTCTCCTTGAGCTGTGCCTAGGTTCTTTCCCCCATTATTACTCTATAGAGGCACCTTATCATGTTGTATGCTCAGTTGGCCATTTATGTCTTGATGACAATGTGAGGAAACCTTGGCCCCTTGGCTGCAAGGTGTGTAAGTGCGGCAGAGTTAGACAATGACCAGATACAGAGTTTATTCATTGATTTGATTCATCCTGACCTAAGTGTGGCTCATCACAGTTTCATTCTGAAAACTGACATTTCTGCAGCTACTTCAGCCCCAGGGGGTTAAGTCTGTCCTCTGCTAAAAGTACCAGCACCTGTTCAGTACCTTCTGTAACTACTGTGTCCTCTCGGATTTTTCTTTGTGATTCTTTCCTGGTTGGTTATTTAATTGATCACATAAAATAGTTATTGTCTGGCTTCAATAGTTGCTCTAACCTGACTTAGGTGATAATAGCTACAATTAGTTGAACACTTCTGCAAGCCAGCATGGTGCTATGTGCTTCACGCGTATGTGAAGCCTTTTTAAATACCCTGCACACTCCTTAGGTCATTCTCAATTTACAGGATTTGGAAAACTTAGAACTTAGAAAACATGTCTGAGCTCTGGTAAGTAGGAGAACTATAATTCAGGAAAGTCTCTGTGCCCCCAAAGCCCCTATACACAGTGGTGCTGCAGATGGATCATGGCTCTGTCACATTCTGCTCCCAATTGTGACCCCCTCCTCCATGGCACTTATGAACTCCTATCAGATCACCCTGCATATTTATCCAAGTTAGCATTCCTGGACCCATCTTTACATTTGCTACATATTTCCATGCAAGGAAGCATAAAAGTCCAAACAGGAACTTTTACTTCATATTCATGTTTTAAGCAGAAATTATTCCTTTAAAATCCAGCTGATCAAACTTGGTTTGAGATTATAAACTACCATGTTGTAAACTTTGAAATATAGAGTTCTTCAGCTTGCATTAAACTCAATGTTTTTTTCTTCTTGATGACCTCACACTTCTCAACAAAAATGCAATACTCAGGGACACCTTCATTCCCAAAGATATTTCATCCGTGTCCCCATTATTATATCTGAATTACTGAATGGATTAGATAGGTTGCTGGGGTTGAGCCTACATAAGCAGAAATAAAAAGAGGTGAGAACATCTCTCTCTCCTTCCTGGACTCTGCTGGCCTTGTGCATTGATGATGATGAAGAAAAGAGCAAATAGGCCACAGACTTGGCTTCCCTTTCCAAGAGCAGTACATAAAGGAAAACATGCTGAGTGAATATCCACAACCTGTGAAGGCAGAAAAAATATTAGTCTCTAATTTGAAACAGCATCAGGTAATGGAAAGGGCAGGAACCCTCAGATTTTAGTATCAAAGTTTCTTCTAACTAGTCATTTGTGGCTGATAGCAAAGGCAACCTCTCAGGGCCTTCTTTTCCTTACCTATAAATTGTAAAATATCAGCATTGGACTCTTTGTTAATACATTTATTTATGTCTCTTCGTATTTGCAAAACATAAAAAAAAAATTGGGGGAAGGTTTTTTAAATGGTAGAATAAAAAAGCTAGAATAGTGCCAGAAAGAATGCCTAGGCAAAGGAAACATGCTTCCATTGACAAAAAAGTTGGGCAGAGATTCCTGGCAGCCTAGGCAAAAAGGGTGATATGATAGATTATATCATTCTCATTATCTGAAAAAGAAAAGGAGTTGGAGGAGCAGGTAAAAGAAGAGGAAGGAGAGAAAGAAGGCAAAAAAAAGCATCAGCACATCCAATCATCAGAAGCTACCTTCTAGAACTCTGGAAGGAATTAGAAAATGATGTGTCCTGGCCGGGTGCGGTGACTCACGCCTGTAATCCCAGCACTTTGGGAGGCCGAGGCGGGTGGATCACGAGGTCAGGAGTTCGAGATCATCCTGGCCAAGATGGTGAAACCGCACCTCTACTAAAAATACAAAAAATTAGCCGGGTGTGGTGGCAGGTGCCTGTAATCCCAGCTACTCGGGAAGCTGAGGCAGAGAATTGCTTGAACCCAGGAGGTGGAGGTTGCAGTGAGCCAGGATCACACCACTGCCCTCCAGCCTGGATGACAGAGTAAAACTCCATCTCAAAAAAAAGGAAGAAAGAAAATGATGTGTCCCGTAGAAAATGATGGTATCTTGAAGAGCAGTTTTGAAGGCAGAAACATTGGCAAAAGCAATCTCCTTTTGGCCATATTTTGTGTTGGTCATTAATAAAAAGACACAATTCAAAAGCATGACTCTCTTAAGATATGATATGGAGAGCTAAAGTAATCCAGTTCAGGTATGTTGCTCACTGACAGTCTTACTTGGCATAAGGATAGAGCTTAGAAAAATCTAAGGAATGAATACCTGGCATGACCTTTAGAACGTTTTTCTTGAATATCAATTGCCTTAGCCAAGCTTTTGACAAGTGTGACATGCTACAGACAGCTGGAAATTGAGATTCCTTGCAAGTCCTTTAATATGCAAAAGTAATCTTGGTTTATGAAAGTTCTCCCTTCCACTACCTTTCCATTCCCCAGGGGACTCTCACCTGTCTACCTGCAGAGAAGGCCAAGAAATTTTATTATTATGGTAATAATAGTGGGGAAGAAGGGAGAGGGAGGAGATTTCATTTCCTACTGTAGAGAATGTTATAATATTGGATCTGTTTTACAAATGTGTATTACTTTCAATATTAAAGATTAAACCAAAGACTGGTGGAAGTGGGGAGGAAGAGAGAGAATGAAAATAAAGTACAGATGCATGTGAATAAAATAAAGTTATGCACATGAAGCCATGGGGCAGCCCTGTCACTTAGACATTGCGCTACAAATATTTGTTGAATGACTAAACAAATAGAACATGGGAAAGAGGACCAGCTGGCAAGAGTCGGAAGGCAGAAGTTGCCAACTGGCCACCTCAACTAGGAACAGCCTTACTGAGAAGCTGGTATTTGAGTAACGAAGAGAGGGTTGAGGGAATGAGCTATCTGGACACGTGAAGGAAGAACATTCTAGGCAGAGGGAACCATAAGTGCTGGTGCCCTGTGTAAAGCGTGCCTGGCATATTCAAGGAACAGAAAGAGGGTCAGTGTGACTGAGGTGGGGTAAGCTGTGCAGGACATGAAAGGAAGTGGCAGGAGAGGAGGTCGGAGGACCCAATCTGTAGAGCTTTGTAGGTCATTGTAAGTGCTTTCAATTTTACCCAGAATGGTATGGGAAGTCATTGAATGTTGTGATTAAATTGCATATGTCCTTTTCTGACTTGTTTCTGTCATTCAGCCCCGTTGATATATGTACTGTGGTTGATACCCTTCCATTGCTCTATCTTATTCTACTGGGTACAGCTTGGCCCTGTGGGTGGTTTTGGCCACGCATCAACCATGGACAGTGGACAAATCTATAAGGTCAAACATTTGAAACTGCTGTCAGCAAATAGCAAAGTAGTTGGTAAAGCCTGTCTTCTCTTGTTTAGAGCTTGAGGGGTTGGAACAGGCCAGGGGTGTTGACATGCTGCTCTGAGGAGCCCTAGGGAATATTCCTTGAACCTCACTTTTTCCCCAGGCTCTCTTTATTCCAGACCAGCTCTTAATCAGTGTTGTACTGAAAGTGTTCCCAGAAAGCCTCCAGGCCTCCAAATTTGAAACCATTTAAATAAGAGACCTCTAAAGTTCTTTACAACTTTAAAGTACAGCTGTCACATACATGCACACACAAACATACAATATGTTTAAAATGTTTTGATGTTTATTTTTTCACTAGTAAATGCTTTAATAAAAAAGTCAAATTTACTTTCACAATTATAAATTTATTAACCGTTGTATGTAGCTCAAATGTAAGACACTAGTGAACAATTTACAAAGAACAAGCAACTTTCCCATCTTCCATTCCCTCTTCCCTTTGTTTCCCAGCATGGAGGGCAGCCCTGGCTGGTGTGGGGAGGGATGTGGGAGCTGCACAGAAGCACATCAGTGACACGTCAGGAGCATGCCCCCAGCATGCAAGGATGCAGAGTAGAGAAGGGGACACACAGCTGGGAGACAGAAGGGAAGGCCCAAATGGTTGGGACATTGGTTACTGTGAGCAGATAACTAAACTGATGAGTAAATAAGCAAATATATTTAGGATAACTATACAAAAGCCAGGTTTCTTACTGTTGGAAATGCTACTTACAAACACAAAAAGGAAAAAGGCTAGAAAGAACTTTGATATGTTAAATTTGAAATGCAGATTTCATTATGAATGTATGCTATTATAATCTATATACACAGATAAATAAGGGAATAGTTATACGTGTGTAGGGGTGTGTGTGTGTGTGTGTGTGTGTGTGTGTGTAGACTATTTTTTCAAGCTCTGTCTGCCTACAAAACCTCAAAGCAATGGCACTCCAGTAGCAATGAGCACTGTGTAGACTTTTTTTTTCAAGCTCTGTCTGCCTAGGAAACCTCAAAGCAATGGCACTCCAGTAGCAATGAGCACATTAAGCACACAGATATTGGATTCTAAATACCATTCTTTACGAAAAAGAAACCAGGGCTTCTTGGAGGAAATTGCTGATTCCGTGGCTGGGGAAGGGAAACTTAAAGATAAACCTGAGGCCGGGTGCGGTGGCTCACGCCTGTAATCCCAGCACTTTGGGAGGCTGAGGCGGGTGGATCACCTGAGGTCGGGAGTTCAAGACCAGCCTGACCAACATGGAGAAACCCCGTCTCTACTAAAAATACAAAAATTAGCCAGGCATGGTGGCGCATGCCTGTAATCCCAGCTACTCGGGAGGCTGAGGCAGGAGAATCGCTTGAACCCGGGAGGCGGAGGTTGCGGTGAGCGGAGATCGCGCCATTGCACTCCAGCCTGGGCAAAAAGAGGGAAACTCCATCTCAAAAAAAAAAAAAGATAAACCTGAAACATCTTGTTTTGCCAGAAACCAAGGAAATGTTCCAATGATGGTGGAAACATATCAAAAGGACCAGGTGCCACTTTGGGATCATTTAAGCTTCAAAATAAATAGAGTAATGGATTCCAATAGAGTGAAAAAAATTATAATCCATTTGACTATGCCAATTTAAGTGAATATGTGAACAAATAAATGGAAGACAAGGGACTGTTCTTTCTTATTGAAGAATGAAACTAACAAATATAGAAATCACGCAGGAAATACAAATCACCATTTGGTAGCTGTCATAGAGGTGGCTGATTCTGGTGGTATTTATCAATGAAGGCAGGCAGTAGAGGGTATGTGAATTGTAGGATATTAGTGCATTCCTAGAATAGTGCCTCACAAATACTAGTAAATTACCAGAGGGAAAATGGTAACCATGTGGCAGAGACACCTGGCAAACACCAGCCTGACCAGGTGATCAAGATTGACATCACCAGTGGTGCAAAGGCTCCACATCTTGTACCCTCTAGGGTGATGCACCAAGCAGAGCCCAGCTTCATTCTGAGTATTTCTGCCAGGACAGCATCACCTAAGTCTGGTCATGAAACCTCAGATAGACCCAGGCTGAGGGCCGTCCTACAGAATGTAAGGCCTGTAATCTTTGAAATTACATAAAGACATGAAAGACAGGGAACAGTAGAGGAACGATTCCAGGTTGCAAGAGACAGAAAAGAACAAAATGCGAAGTGTGGTCCCCCGACCAGCACATCAGTGTCATCTGGGAATTTATTGAAACTGCAGAATCTTCTGCTCCTGCCCCCACCCACTGAATCATAATCTGCATTTTAATAAGATCCTCATGCACATTTAAGGTTGTAAATAGCCAGGGCCCTAGATCAGTGATTCCCAAACACAAAGCTTTATTAGAATCACTTAGGAAAACTTGATGTAAGGACAGATTCCTACTCCCCTCCCCAGATCTACTGAATTAGACACTAAACTGTGGAGCCTACAATAGGATATTTTGAAGAAACTCTCCCAGGTGGTTCTGAAACCAAGCTACTAAGAATCACTGGGCTCTAAATAGTATTGACATATGCATAAGTGACCAAAGTGGGGTTCATTGCACATGGGCCTCAAAACACAGGTTGGAGAACCAAAGTAATCATCATCACAATTCCTGCTCCAAGTACCAAGACACGACCCCAAACTAATACTTCAGTCCAGGGGTGGAATGTAAATAAATATTGCTGATTCACATTTCCGAAGTTTTCTAGAACATTTAAGTGGGTTTGAAAAATACTGTTTAAAGGATTGTTTGTACAAACATGATACTCTTTCCACTCCTTGTTTGGCATAGAGTTTAATCAGATTTAAAATGGTGAGAGTTCTGTGTAAGGTTGTATGTTTCTTTTCTTCCAGGGCATGTAAAACAGGACATCTGGGTTTTATCATTAAAATACTAAAACATGTCCAGCATTTTTAGGAAATCTAGGCCTGAGTTTATGTGCTACAGGTGTTGGGGTATATTTGACAGAACATTGGAGTCTAGTAACTTAGAGTTAAAAGGGAAATTATACGTATGCCTGCCAATTTTGTTTCAGGTAATACTTGATGAAAACATTTAAGTTTTGATTTTTCCAGCACTTTGAAAAATAGGAGAAAATAGAAATAAATCTTTTAGTCCATCTTATATGCAAATAGCTTTACTCCTCTGAGGTTAAAAGTCACCCGTTCTTTGCAAATAAAGCAAGGCTGGTATTTGGTCCCCATTCCTTCTGAGGATCTTTGTGACCCCTAAATTATCAGACCCCTAGGCTCCCAAGCAGGTCTGTCACTTTTGTAGGAACTGTCAACACACCCCCAAACTTTTTAAACTGACCACCCTGAAGAAAACAAGCAGGCTTTAACTTGAGCTTGCTCACCAAAATCACTCAAATCCTGCCAGCTGCATGGCCCCAGTCTCCAAAATAAATCCCCTTCCTCTGCTGGTCTGAGGCTCACTTCAGCCTCCCCACGTCCTAGGCTTTCAATTCCTGTGACTTTTAACCTTGGCTTTGTGCCTGTTGAGCTGTTAATCAGGGTCTCCAGCCCATAATCAGCAGCTGGTGAGCAGCTGCTCCCTCCTTTCCTAAAACAGATCCTAGCCAAAATTTTCCCTGAAGGGTTCTTCCTGCCAGCTTCCTCTCTTCTAGGAAGCAGAGAAAGTTTTCTTCCTTTGGCTTCTCCCTCTCTGGCCATTCCTAATGAAGACAAATAGCAATGGCGCCATTATTTCTCCTGTTTTTCTTATTGGGGCCTCCCTTCTAGAATTCTTCCCCAAACCTCCATTCTCCTCTGCCCTTTCCCTTCTGTAGCCCAGTCTGCAGGGCACAGCTGGTGGTACCTTCTGGCTGAAGCTAGAGGGGAAAAGTCCAAGGCCAGCATATCTGAAATTCTGCAGACAAGTCTGCCGCCACTGCCATCTCTTGGACTCCGTTCAGCCTGCTGAGAGCTGTGTTGTGGGAGGCCCTAGACTGGACACCCTTGTTTTCATGCCCTGGACTCTTCTCCCTTTTGTTCCTTGGCTTTTGCCTAACTAGGACCCACTGCCCCCATCTCTTAGGCCATCTGAGGTTAGTGCTCTAGTAATTGCTGCTGCTCCCAGCTCTCCTCGTCTTCCTTATCCGACACTTCTTCACCCTGCCTATGAAGGCCCACAGAGGGAGGGCAGGTGGCAATGTATCAGACTGTCTTCACAGAGATGACAAACTCAGCAAGTTATGACTGTAGGGTGTCCCGAGGTGACATCTGGGCTCTAGCCTCAGCATTACCACTCACTAACTGGGTGACTTTTGCAAGTCACCTAACATCTCTGGTTCTCTGTTTCTTCATCTATCAAATAAGAGAAATGGACTAAATAATATCTAAAGTCTTTTCCAATTCAAACATTCTATAGTCCATTGATTCATTCGTTGTTTCATTATGTAGTAGAACCACATAGCTAAAAGTTGGTCAGCTGTCTGGATTATTCCTTCATGACAGCCTTGGCTATGAAATAACAGTTGGCTTTCATCTCCTCACTTTGGAGTCTAAAGAAAAATCTTCCTTCATGTCTTGGTTTTAGAGTTCCTCCAATGACATGTTGATTCTGGATTTATGACACCAATTATAAAAGCCTATGCTGCTGTTTCTATTTCTACCTCCTATAACTCACCCACCCCAAGCGGTTTCTAGAGAAGGAGGTGTGTATTTTTGGTTTGGCCAGGTGCAGGTAGAGTCTCCTGAACTACTGGTGGAGACAAGCCGCTGCTACATCCACTTCAGGCTGAAGGAGCCCAGAGAGACCCCTGTCAATATTGCAGGGTTCTTCTAAATGTTAATTAATGTTCCTTTGAAAAGAAATTACATGGTCAAAAGAACTTGAGAAATATTGAATATTAGCTGCTTCTTAAAGGTTTATCGTGCATATTAGCATATTAAAGGCTCCAAAAATCCTGCCCCTAAAAACCTTTTATTTATTTATTTATTTAGGAGATAGAGTCTCCCTCTGTCACCCAGGCTGGAGTGCAAATGCAGTGGCGTGATCTCGGCTCACTGCAACCTCCACCGCCCAGGTTCAAATGATTCTCCTGCCTCAGCCTCCCAAGTAGCTGGGATTACATGTGCACACCACCACATCTGGCTAATTTTTGTATTTTTAATAGAGACAGGGTTTCACTCTGTTGGCCAGTCTGGTCTCAAACTCCTGACCTCAGTGATCCACCCACCTCGGCCTCCCAAAATGCTTATCCTAGAATTTCCTGAAGTTATATGGCTCCAGACACTTTCTTCACAAAATATTTAATACTTAACATCTGGGTAGAACATGTCCCCTGAAACACAGCTTGGGAAACATTACCACAAAACATTGCTGATCTGTTTCTGTCTGGGGTCTTCGGAGCAGAAAGGGATAACAACAGTTTCCAGAATATTTATTGAGCATCTACTTTGTGCAGAACATGTGAGAATAATTCAAAATTGGCAGATCAATCTGCTCATCAAGATTTCAAAATCAAATGCTGCAGAGGGTTGCCACATATGAATAAGCAGGGCAATCAACAAACAAGACAAATTAAGTACCAAGTGTAGCTTGGAAGTGCTGCAGCCAGGCTGCTGGGCCCTTGTTTGACTCCCCGAACTGAATTCCATGCTCTAAGCTGTCAATCTCAAGTTCCTTTGCTTTGCTCCACCAGGGCGGTTACCACTCCCCAGTTACATGATCTCATTGCAGGACATTCACTGTTTATATCTTAGGTAGTTGGTGGGGCACATCCAGTAATTTTATCCTGTGCTGGACACCCTAGAATTTTTGCCTTTCATGTACAGCTCTGTTAGTTTTTACTCAGAATTGGAGTCTGTTCTTTGCCTGGAAAAGATGATGAACTATTCAAAAAGCAAGAAAGATGTTGAAACAGCCAGTGTCATGTGATGTGGTTTAATCCCAGCCCATCAAATGTTATAACCACAGTCCAGAGTACCTGATGTTTCCTGGACAAAGGCCCTGGGTTCTCAGGGTGGCTGCCCTTTTAGAACCTGTCTATGACTCACAGCTATTTTTCCAGGACTTCCCCACCTACCAAGCTATGTCCCTGTGTCCCTACCTCCTCAGAGGGCCCTGACCCAGACCCCTTCCTCTTCTGCTTCCCACCCTTCACTGCCAACTTTCCTTGGATGTTCTATTGATATGTTCTTTCTGAACATTTGTCTTGCCCCTTTTCCTCTGCCTCTGCTTTCTGGCTTCTTTAGAAGAAATGAAGGATCATTCTTTTGGAGAATCTAATCCTTGGAAAGTCCCTCTCTGCTAAACAGTGAAGGGAAGCTGACCCTGTAATAAAAAGGCCAGCATTGTTTCCACAAGTGCTACATCTTGAAGAAGGAGCTGCTTATTATTTTTTAATTATCAATATTATTTGACATTTATTGAGCACATACTACTCCTCTCCAAGCACCGGAGCTCTTCATATTTATCATCCCTTTTATTACTTTATAAATATAAAGAGACTTTGTATTTATCATCCCTTTTATTAGGCACCACACTCCTTATGACACAGGGCATTTTATTATCCCCATCTTACGAGTGAGGAAATAGAGTCTCAGGGCAGGTAGGAAACTTGCTCAAGGTCACAGAAATAGTGAAAGGCAGAGCCAAGAAATGAACCTACATTCCTTTGGCTCCAAATCCTGTGTTTTTCTGTTTCCCAGCACAAGTGACATGAGTGAGAGGTGCTTGACAACATCTTCTTTTGAGTTATCATAAAACATTGCAGCCAACTCCACATTGGTGCTGCCCTTCCCAGAAGACTGTCCAAGCGCCTTACTTGCCCAGGGCATCTGGGGACTGCCGTACAGGAAGCAACGCATGATCATTTACCCTAGAGCTCACAGCCGCAGAGCTGCCTGCTTGATCTTCACCCTGAGGAGAGTGATTACATACACTCTTCTCCCCGTTGGAACAGAGAAGCTGAAAAGATTAGAATCCCAGTTTTCATCAGATTTATTCCCTTACGCATTTCATTCACAGATGCTCACCCAACACATATGTACTGCACAGACGGCTGATTTAATTATCTTCTTCTTAATGGTCTGTTCTATCTACCAGTGTCCAGTGGGGCCAGGATGAATTGATCTTGGTGGGATGCCAATATCCTTTGTTTGTTCGCACAGATTTGTTTTCAGCGGAACGTACGCCAACACAGGCATACCATTTTATTCCCTTCCGCTCTATCCTTCCTGCTCCATCATTAGTGTTGGCTGGTTGTCGGTCTCCTTCTACTTGCTCACCATTCACATTCTAATTGGTGAAAATTTGCATTTCACCACAAGTGAAAAAATGACTTGCCAGGCTCACTTTTGCTTACCAGTGACAGGCGCACACCTGCCCGAAGACCAAGAGTGAATCATAGCATGGTCTCCAAACATCGTGGCCCTGCTCAGTGGCCCTGGATGAAAACCTTCACCTGTCCCCTTTTCCCAAGCAGTGTGGCCTGTGGCCAGTGGCTTCCCTATCCAGGGGACTTGAGTAATCCATGTTCTGTCCTTCACTCAGAGAACCTCAGAATGGGTCCAGCCCATTCCAGTGCAGATGAGAAACCCACCACACTCTCACTCTCTGCTGCCCAATCATCTCAGGGAAAATGGAGCCTTCCAGTCATAGACTAAACTGCCCATAGGTCTTCTACGTCATGGCTCCCCTGGTTGCCTTCCCCAGCAACACTAGCCTTCTGAGCCTCTTGGGTGAAGATCAAGCAGGCAGCTCTGGGGCTGTGAGCTCTAGGGTAAATGATCCTGCCTTACTTCCTGTACGGCAGTTCCCAGATACCCTGGGCAAGTAAGGCACTTGGACAGTCTTCTGGGAAGGGCAGCACCAATGTGGAGCTGGCTGCAATGTATTATGCATAACTCAAAACAAGATGTTGTCAAACACCTCTCACTTATGTCACTTGTGCTGGGAAACAGATGAGTAAAACAATGCCTGCATCCAAGGGGCTCCATCTGCAGTGGCAAAGTCCAGGGGGATAGTGGTCACAGTGCAGTATAATAAGTGCAGAAGGAAGGTTATATTAGCACAGAGGACCCATTAACTGTCTGAGGGTTCGGGGATGACTTCCTAGAGGACATGACGTCTGGGCTACTTGGAAGCTAATTGGATATGGGAATGGAAAGTGAAGGAGTTAAGGACTGGAAACAGGATGGGCTTTGGGTCCTCCAGGTAAAAATGTCCAGTTCATTCTTGGAGATACAAGATAAGAGCTAGACATTTGGAGCCAGCAGCAGAGAGAGGATGGGTAAAGCAAGTTAAGTGAAGGAAAACACATATGGAGAGGATGTAGCATAAGAAGAGATTTGAGAGGGCCAAAACAGAGCGAGGCATGGTAGCACACACCTGTAGTCCCAACTACTGGAGAAGCAGGAATTCAAGGCTTCAGTGAGCTATGATCATGCCACTGCACTCCAGCCTGGGTGACAGTGAGACCCTAACTCAAATAAAATAAAATAGGCCAAGACAGAGCCACAAGAAACACAGCATGCAAAAACCAATTCATGGCAGCAGAGTACATGGGCTCTGGGGCTGGGCTGTCTGGGTTGGAATCCCACCTTCACCACTTTAATTAGCTTTATGATCTTAGGCAAGTGACTGCTCCAATTTCATTTCTAAAATGCAGATGATAAGGACGTATACCTCATAGGCTTGTTATAGGATTAAATGAATTAATACATGTTAAGTAGACTCTTTAAAAGCATTTGGTGTCACTGTTATTTTGCTGATGTCAGACAAGGGCAAACCCAGCCTCTGATAGAGTCAGCACTGCCAAGTTGAGATCTCCTCGGTGAGGAGAGGTAAAGGAGCACCCCCCACAGGAGGCAGATCAGAGCTGAGGAGGGACAGGTCATGCTGGGGAGTGCAGATGTCACCACCTCCTGGGAGGGTAGGGATTGTGTTTTTCTTGCTCATCATGTGCTCCAGTGACCACTGGAGTGTGAGCTCTGGAGGGTAGACACTCAGGAGTGATTTGCTGAACAAGCATGTATTTGTTGAAGTTCCCTGACTTAGCTGGAGTGAAGGGGCTGCAGGGAGCAGGCACTCCAGAGGTGGCAACAGCTTGGGAGGAGGTTTACTAGGGGTTATACCCTGACTTTCTGGCCTCTGCCTGGGATACCTAGTTGTCTGGGTGAGTGAGCTTCAGGGACGGAATCTCTCACAGGCCTTCTCCCACGCATTCTTCTCTAATTCAGAAGGACCCTGTCCTAGTCTGCATGTCATCAAAAACTTAAAATTTTAGATACATGACAGAATAGGAACATTTGTAAGCAACTGGCAAGCACCAATGCCGCATTCTCTGTGACTTCTCAGAATGCTGAAATTCTGTTTCTAAATGGAATGAGACTTGGCTGCATCATTCTGTTTTTGGAGCTAAGCTCCGCACAGTGTTTGCTAAGCCATTTCTTTGCCCAGTAGATCAGGGAGGCTGTCTGGGGAGCAAAGCTTTAAAAATTTAAAGGCCTGTGCTTTTACATTACCATGCTCCACTACCTTCCATTCCTCTTTTATGTAGATTACACTCAACAGTAAATTAGACTGTTTGCTAATTTACTGTTGAGTCTAATCTTCATAAAAGAGAAAATGAAAGGTAGTAGCATGGTAATTTAAAAGCACAGGCTTTTGATTTGGCTCATTCCTACTTTCCAGGTGTGTAACCTTGGGCAAGCTAGTTTACTCACTCTGAATCTCACCTTCCGCATTTGTAAAATGGCAACAGTATTAGTACCAGCCTTGTAAAGCTGAAAGGATAGGATAGGATAGGATAGGATAGGATAGGATAGGATAGGATAGGATAGGATAGGATAGGATAGGATAGGATAGGATAAGCAGGGATGAAATAACCAGGACCCTATTTTAGTGCCATCAATTAATACTATTACAAAAGGGGAGACTATGCATGAGATGAGGTTTACTTCTGAACAACATTTAATAATTGGCTTCACAAGGAAGGATCCATTCAATTCAATTAAATATGGTGAGAGAGAAGAGGATAACACATTCTGCATAGCTGTTGGCAATTCTCCAAATTCTATTTAACTGGAAATGGTATTTGCAAACCTCAGTGAAAATATTTTCCCTAGTTGATTTTAAAACAGTAAATAACTCTAGTGAATTTAGAACCCAATTTCTGAGTACAGTATTTAGGGATTTACAGTTGAAGAATTTGAGAATAATCAACTATCTCTTGCAAACTGTAGGCAAGCCATTCTGCAAACAATAGAAAGATGTCCAGAATAACATGTTCCCTACCCTCAAGAAGGTGACAATTTAGAGAAAATGGACATATACACAACTGGTTTAATTGCAAGACAGAGTATTCTTCTTACTTTTCTTATACTTGCTTTAACTGCTCCCACTCTCATGCCTAGCATAGTTCCAGGCAAATTCACAGGCATGCAGTAACTGTTTATGGAAAAAATAGGCATTACTACAGAGATTTAAATAAAGTGCTTTGGGAGGGCAACTGGGACCAAGAAGTGGTAGAAGAACCGGACTTCTAAAGATGACAGCATATAAATGGTAAAGTAATTATCCAATTATTATTTCAATAATACTTTATATATAATTTTATATATAATTATAAAAATATAAGTTTATAATATAATTATAAAAATAGTATCCAATATTTTAAAAAATTTAATTAATAATTTTATTATATCTTAATTAAATATAATTAAAATATAATTGATTTATAATTATATAAAAATTAACAATTTTATACATAATTATAAAAATAATTATCCAATTATTATATCAATAATACCATTATGTAATTACTTGCTTATGTTATTTTCCCCCATGAGATGCCAAGCTATCAACGGGCAGATATCATGTCTGTCTTGTTTACTAGCGCCTAGCACAGTGCATACTATATAGTGGATACTCACTGAGTGTTTATTAGAAGAGAGAGGATCACCTCAAGTCAAGATATATTTGTCAAGGTTCTTTTTTCAGTTATGAGTTAACAGCAACTCAACTCAAAGCTACTCAAACAAAACAGGAAATTGGTGTATGTATATGGAGTCATCAGAGGGCTTCAGGGATGGCTGGATCTAAGAACCCAACCAATGTTTTTAAAATCTATCTTCATCTTTTCTTGGTGTTGCCTTCCTTCTCAGGCAGGCTTTCCTGATATTATAGCAAAGACAGCTGTCAACAGCTCCAGGCTCATATCTTTAGAGTTTAGGATTCCAACAAAAAGGTTGTCTCTTTTCCTGATAGCTTCAGTAAAAGACTCAAGAAGGGCTTTAGTTGGCTGGTTGAGGTCATATGACAATCTTTGAACAAATCACTGAGGTCAGGCTGCAGGAAGGAGTATGATCAGCCTTATGTAATCTGTACAGATTAAGAAGTTAGACAGCTAAAACAAAACCCCCTACACAAGGAATCAGATTGAAAAATGGCATAGAGCCTAGGAATAGGCAAAGAATAGAAAATGATACACATGGTACAATTGGATTGCTATCTGGATAAGTGGTAGATAACAGTAAAAAATTAATACTGGAGATGTAAATTAGAGCAAGTAGTGCCATCCTTGAAAGCCAAAAAGAGATTTAGAGTTTGTTCTCAAGACAATTGGGATGCAGTTTAGGGGTAAGGGGAGAGTATAATCTGAGCTATGTTTGAGGCTCTGAAAAAGCTCCCTTTGGGTACTTGCCTTTTCCCCTCTGTGTCTCTCCTAAGCAAAGAGTCATCAGTGGAACCATGCCAAGCAGAGCGAGGAGTTCAAGAGACCCTTCTGCACCCACTTCATGTCAAGGAGGATGCCTGGGTGTGGGAAACATGCTGGCTGCTGTATCCTCAGGACTGAGATCCTGGCATGAATGAACCATGGCCTGCGCCTTTAAGGAGCTTATGATTGGAAGAATTTGGTCTAGGACAACAGTTTACACACACACACACACACACACACGTAGCCAAGCACAGTGGCATGCACCTGTAGTACCAGCTGCTTGGGAGGCTGAGGCAGAAGTTTGAGTCCATCCTGAGCAACATAGGGAGACTCCATTTCTAAAAAGAAATAAAAGCTTAAAAACTAATCATATATATATGATTGGGCTATTATAATGGAAACATGCTGTTTTATTCCTAGCAAGGAGCCAGGGAAGCCTTGAGAGAAGAGGTAACATTTGAGTTATCCTTCTCTTAGGAGGGGACTGTGATCGGGGCACAAACCCTTAGGGCAGTCACAGATTCTTCCTGGTCCGGCCTGTTAGTTAGGAAATGGGATTTAGAGATTCCAGTCTTCAGGATTTCTGTGTCCTGTTACCTGGAATTCAGCGTCTCTACAACAGTACTAGCAGCAGCAGAGCAGTCACAGTAGTGAACATCCATCAAGCCCTTAACTGCACACTAAGCATCATGCTGAGATCTTTAGATATACTCTCCAACTGCACCCTCACAACAATGTTGGGAGGTAAACAGTATGCCCATTTTACTGAAAAGGGAATCAGGGCTCAGAGCAGTTAGACGGCTTGCCTCAGGGGCACGCACAGGAAACAGTGGGGCTGGGAGTGTACGCAGGTCCACCCAACTCCAGCGCCGGGCTCCGCCACTACGCTGTGCTGCCTCCCCACAGCTTCCCCTGGTTCCAGATGGGTTACAGTCTCAGTCTCAGGTACAGTTAACAGCCAAGGCCAGAGAGGTGATTTATAGTTTTGTACTGGTACTACAGAAATGATGCCTGAGCTCTGACTCAAGGCCCTGGGGTGCAGAAAAAGGTCACTGAGCCCCTGGGTGAGTTTTCAAACTCCAGCGCATATAAGATTCACCAGGGAGTTTATCTAAAAATGCAAATTATTGATCTCTGGCCTTAAGAGAGCCGGATTTATCAGTCTGAGTGAGGCCTTGGAATCTACATTTGAACAAACACCCAAACACCACCCCCAGTGCTTCTGATGTCAGTGTTCCACATTTGAGGAGCACTGCCTATGCAGGGGTGTGTGTGTGTGTGTGTGTGTGTGTGTGTGTATGGGACTGTGCATGCACATGTGCATGTTGTGTATGTGTACATGCCCACATGTGCTAGTCAAGATGTTTTAGTAAAGCTCTATGGAGGATAGGTATGGATGTGCACTACACATAAACTACTTGAAAGTAGCTTTATCATAGCCAGGTGTAGTGGCTCACGCCTGTAATCCCAGCACTTTGGGAGACCCAGGTGGGTGGATCACCTGAGGTCGGGAGTTCAAGACCAGCCTGACCAACATGGAGAAACCCTGTCTTTACTAAAAATACAAAATTAGCTGGGCGTGGTGGTGCATGCCTGTAATTCCAGCTGCTCGGGAGGCTGAGACAGGAGAATCACTTGAACCCAGGAGGCGGAGGTTGCAGTGAGCCAAGATTGTGCCATTGCACTACAGCTGGGTGACAAGAGAGAAGCTCTGTCAGAAAGAAAGAAAGAAAGAAAGAAAGAAAGAAAGAAAGAAAGAAAGAAAGAAAGAAAGAAAGAAAGAAAGAAAGAAAGAAAGAGAGAGAGAAAGAGAGAGAGAGAGAGAGAGAGAAAGAAAGAAGCTCTGTCTAGACTTTCATTGTATTTTATAGACTTTACCATTGAGTTCAACCTTTGCAGTTAGAGTGACCAGATACCCATTACAAATGATCATCTCTGTGAAAACGTCTGCTTGGCATATTCAAGAAACTTTTTGGCAGAATGTCATTTGTCTCCTTTTTCTGGACCTGGGAACAGCACTGGGAAGTGTTCAGGCCTTTTCCCAAATATAATCCCTGAGCGTTTGGAAGCTGAGAATCCTCCCTGCCCACGGCCTCCTGGGACTCTGGATGGCCTGCCTGTCTGCCAGAGACACTGAACAACTCCATGCTGGAAATGTGGGAAAGATGGTCTCTGTCCTGCAGGTCTAAGGGTCTGCTGGGGGAGACAGAACAGACCCATGTGAAAGAGTCAGGCACACAAATACAACAAAAATAAACCAGAGGCAAAACTGTGCAGTGGTGAGAATCCAAGTGAAACTTTGGACTCAAGGTCCTACGTTAAGTCGAAGAGAAATAGGAAGAAATGGAATGGAAGGTGCTAGGTGAACCACGAGAAAAGCCTCCCTAGAGAAGCTAAGTTTCATTCATTCATATGTTCACTCCTTCGCCGACTCTTGTTTAAACTTACTGAGGGCAGATTCTGGCAGGTCACTGACACTGCTGCTTATCCGTGAGCATAGCAGATCCAGCATCTTCCTTCATGAGGATCACAGCACTAAATGTGCGCTAGGGTCAGGGTGATGTGGGGGCACCACAGAGCACACAGTGTGTGGACACACTCCAGGTGGGAAGTCAAGGAAGTTCTGCTCAAGAAAACGATGTTTTTATCAGACTCCTGAAGGCAGCCTCACCCTTTCCTTTAGGGGACCAGGGCGCGAGTACAAGGGAGGCCCCAGCATGTCAGCCTTCCCACCTTCTCTTCCCATCCTGGCTTGTGTGCCAGAGTGTGGATACCTCAGGCCTCATGTTCAAACCCTGTCCACACATCACCCCCACTGCCCTCTGGCCTGGCTTTAGGCCTAGGGGTTACAATCTACCCTCTGAAGGACTGATCCAAATCAACAGCCCTTGCAGACCAGCAGTGGGCTTGGTGCTATTTGGACAGGGAATTTGGGAGGCCTGGGTTTACAAGGGATAAATTATCTAGAAGTGAGTGTGCAGCCTGTGGACAGGCACGTCCCCTTCACCCCATAGACTTCTTACTCTATGGGGAGGGCACAGCTGGACGACAGCCAGTGTAGAGACTTCTGAAGCCTGGGGTCCAGGGCAGGATCCTGATGGCATGGTCTCAGGGCAGTGCTGCCTAAAAGGATGAGTAGGGTTAGATGAGTAAAATGACAGGCCATGTGTGGTGGCTTATCTGTAATCCCAATGCTATGGAAGTGGAAGTGGGAGGATCACTCGAGGCCAGGAGTTCAAGATCAGCCTGGGTAATATAGTGATACCCTATCTCTACAAAATAAATAAATAAATAAACAAATTTTTAAAATTTAGAAAAAATGAATCTGGGCTGATGGGGAAGCCTTCCTGCAGAAGGAACATCCAGTTCAAGATTCTTGAGATGTTAAAAAGCCTAGTTTACCTCCCTAAAAGGAGGAATGTAGGGGAGAAGTGAGGTGGTTGGAGAATGGACAGGGGCCTGNGAAAGAAAGAAAGAAAGAAAGAAAGAAAGAAAGAAAGAAAGAAAGAAAGAAAGAGAGAGAGAAAGAGAGAGAGAGAGAGAGAGAGAAAGAAAGAAGCTCTGTCTAGACTTTCATTGTATTTTATAGACTTTACCATTGAGTTCAACCTTTGCAGTTAGAGTGACCAGATACCCATTACAAATGATCATCTCTGTGAAAACGTCTGCTTGGCATATTCAAGAAACTTTTGGCAGAATGTCATTTGTCTCCTTTTCTGGACCTGGGAACAGCACTGGGAAGTGTTCAGGCCTTTTCCCAAATATAATCCCTGAGCGTTTGGAAGCTGAGAATCCTCCCTGCCCACGGCCTCCTGGGACTCTGGATGGCCTGCCTGTCTGCCAGAGACACTGAACAACTCCATGCTGGAAATGTGGGAAAGATGGTCTCTGTCCTGCAGGTCTAAGGGTCTGCTGGGGAGACAGAACAGACCCATGTGAAAGAGTCAGGCACACAAATACAACAAAATAAACCAGAGGCAAAACTGTGCAGTGGTGAGAATCCAAGTGAAACTTTGGACTCAAGGTCCTACGTTAAGTCGAAGAGAAATAGGAAGAAATGGAATGGAAGGTGCTAGGTGAACCACGAGAAAAGCCTCCCTAGAGAAGCTAAGTTTCATTCATTCATATGTTCACTCCTTCGCCGACTCTTGTTTAAACTTACTGAGGGCAGATTCTGGCAGGTCACTGACACTGCTGCTTATCCGTGAGCATAGCAGATCCAGCATCTTCCTTCATGAGGATCACAGCACTAAATGTGCGCTAGGGTCAGGGTGATGTGGGGCACCACAGAGCACACAGTGTGTGGACACACTCCAGGTGGGAAGTCAAGGAAGTTCTGCTCAAGAAAACGATGTTTTATCAGACTCCTGAAGGCAGCCTCACCCTTTCCTTTAGGGGACCAGGGCGCGAGTACAAGGGAGGCCCCAGCATGTCAGCCTTCCCACCTTCTCTTCCCATCCTGGCTTGTGTGCCAGAGTGTGGATACCTCAGGCCTCATGTTCAAACCCTGTCCACACATCACCCCACTGCCCTCTGGCCTGGCTTTAGGCCTAGGGGTTACAATCTACCCTCTGAAGGACTGATCCAAATCAACAGCCCTTGCAGACCAGCAGTGGGCTTGGTGCTATTTGGACAGGGAATTTGGGAGGCCTGGGTTTACAAGGGATAAATTATCTAGAAGTGAGTGTGCAGCCTGTGGACAGGCACGTCCCCTTCACCCCATAGACTTCTTACTCTATGGGGAGGGCACAGCTGGACGACAGCCAGTGTAGAGACTTCTGAAGCCTGGGGTCCAGGGCAGGATCCTGATGGCATGGTCTCAGGGCAGTGCTGCCTAAAAGGATGAGTAGGGTTAGATGAGTAAAATGACAGGCCATGTGTGGTGGCTTATCTGTAATCCCAATGCTATGGAAGTGGAAGTGGGAGGATCACTCGAGGCCAGGAGTTCAAGATCAGCCTGGGTAATATAGTGATACCCTATCTCTACAAAATAAATAAATAAATAAACAAATTTTAAAATTTAGAAAAAATGAATCTGGGCTGATGGGGAAGCCTTCCTGCAGAAGGAACATCCAGTTCAAGATTCTTGAGATGTTAAAAAGCCTAGTTTACCTCCCTAAAAGGAGGAATGTAGGGGAGAAGTGAGGTGGTTGGAGAATGGACAGGGGCCTGGTGGGCCAAAGTAAAGATTTGGCTTTACAGAGGACACAAGTAAGACATGGTAGACCAGGGAAAGGTCATTTTGAATGATGCAAGAACATTCCTTCCAAACTGAGCGTGTGTGATACCAATAAGGTATTTGATGTGAGGAGAGGGAGCAAACTGTTCTGTTTGGCTAAGCCTAAGAGTACTGGGAAAAGCAAAAGGAAGGGAAAAAAGATATTTTGGGAGGGTCAGTTGTGGAGGAGTTGTGGGCATGGTCCAGGGGGTTATGATGTCAGGATTAGCCCAGCACCTTCTGGGAGAGGTACTTAAAGAATTGGGCTGGGGGCCAGATTCTCTCTCATTCTGTGTTTGCTGTTGAAATAAGCAAAATAATCTGCTACTGTTAGCACCTTTCTGCTCTAGTAGCACTCTCTGTGCCTAAACCATAGTACCTTATATTTATATAATTTTTTTTTTTGTTTTTCTATGTGATTGCAGTGTCCTGAAATTCTTTCTGGATTGACAACACATCCCATTTTCCATCTAGTAAATGTGACCACCTTTTATGCTTTGGTCAACATTTTGACATTTGTCACTGAATCTTCATTTCCTTTTTTGTCATTTATTATTTTGTAATTAGTGGTGACCCTCTCACCACTTAATGCTTATAAAGTTATGAATACATCAGACCATAATAAGAATTGTCCATGAGGCTTGTAAGCAGATGTTGGGTGTGTGTGTGTGTGTGTGTGTGTGTGTGTGTGTGTGTCTGTGTGTGTATGTTTATGATAACAGTGCTTACATAATCTCAACAACCAGGGCCCTGGGGACTCATACTCGGCAATGGAACAGTTGGTTTAAATTAGGTTTCCATGTGAAATATGGTATCGCTATTTTTTTCCTCGCGTTGTGGGAAAGTATATGGAAAATGATTTGACTGATAGGAAATAAATCTGGATGAGTGATCAGGATTGTGACACAAACCAAGTGGTGGTCTCCACCTGCCCTGTGAAGCAGACCTCTCCAGGGGGAGGTGAGTTAACCCTTTCCAGCTGCTGGACTAGTAAGTCAATGCATGGTATCAGAACAGCCTGAAAGAATGACGACTTTCCAGAGACCCTGATTTGCCATCAATTTCAACCAGAAAGGAACTAAAGCCATGGAGACAATATGGCCAGAGGCCTCAACAACTAATGAGTTGGGTGGCTTTGAGAAACTGTTTTTTTAATTTTCAGGATCTCATTTTTATTTGTGAGACGTGTTTGAATTTTCAACTCAAAGAGTCCGTAGGGTTATGATGCTAAGTGTTTGCTGATGGTTTCCCATGGTAGGATAGGGTTCATCAAAACCCAGTCAGACTAAAGGAAGAATTAGATGGAATCACCAATGACTCAGGCTCTGTTAGCAAAATAATTTCTTGCTCTAGTGAGCCGGGGTTTCACAAAGGTGACTTGTAACCAAGGAACCAAGTGAGAGGACAGGCATGGAGACTGTGAGCAAGGGGTTACTCGTAGCTGTGGGAGAGGGGTCAGCACTAGGAATCCCAAACAGTTCCTGGGATGATGTGGACCAGGGTTTGTCCCAAGGGTCTGATTCCAGACCTGTTCTCCTGATGCCACTCGAGGGCCCAGTGAAGTCCAGAACAGATGGAGGGCAGAGGCACATGCTGGGAGCCCACTAGGCTCAGGACTGGGCTTGGGGGTGGCAGGTAGCCCAGCACATTTTACTTCAGTCTGTTTCAGAAGGGAAGAGGAAGATTATTAATGACTCCAGTGCCTCTGGCTCATACCAGAGAATAGACCTGTTTTATCACTAAAACTCCCTTTTGGTCCGATTTTCCTGTTTGTTTCTATGTAGGGATAGGAAAGAGGTGTGAGCAACCATTCATTTTGTTTTTTAATCTCTTTGATCTTATTTTGGACTCTTCTCAATATTTTCTCCTTTTATTCCTGCTCTGCCTTCACATGTGCAGCTCCAAACTGAGTGCTTAGGAGGACCTACCCAGAGCCAAGTCCGAAAAAACTCACCTTTTGGCTGGGCACAGTGGCTCACACCCGCCATCCCAGCACTTTGGGAGACTGAGGTGGGTGGATCACTTGAGGTCAGGAGTTCGAGATCAGCCTGGCCAACATGGTGAAACCCATCTCTACTAAAAATATAAAAATAAGCCAGGCATGGTGGCGGGCCCCGTAATCCCAGTTACTCGAGGTTGCAGTGAGCCAAGATCATACCATTGCACTCCGGCCTGGGCGACAGAGCAACACTCCGTCTAAAAAAAAAAAAAAAGGAAAGGAAGAAACTGTCAACTTTCATCAGATGAAAGAGCACTGAGCTGGGAGTTCTACTTTTGATATCAACAAGAATTGTGACCTTGAAAAGTCACTTCTACCATGAGCCATGAATTCTCGATCTGGAAAAACGGGGTTGCACTGCCCTCTGTGGTTGCTGCCAGCACTCAATGCCATTAATTCTTATCATTTTATCCACTTATACACAGTATGCTATTGACCTTGAGCTCTTATTTCCTGCAGTTGTCATGGGTCACCATAAACTCTCTGTTCTGGCATCTCTCACTTAGGCCAGAGAAAAGTGTCACTGCTCAGGCTTCAGCACTGATGCTGAACCAAGCGGAGCTAGTAGGGCCATGTGAGGTCAAGACCAAGACTTTAGTTCTGTTAACAACCAAGTTTATCAACCCACATGCTAGTCAGGATAGAGAAGGTAACTTAGGTGGACACCAGCATCCAAGCACAAAAGAAAAGGTGGCAGCAAAAAAATCTTAGATCAGAAGCAGATGATTTAGAGGCTGCATATCATAAGGGGAGGGTGTAGACATGGATTATTTTAAAATATTATCCTCCAGTCTGTGTAGCAGGAAAAACAAATCGCATTAGAATAACTTTAAGCCCAGAACTGGAGAACATTAGAGTTTGTGTAAACACATCAGGCATTTGTGAGTGGTTGATAGTGCAACCTCTGGAGCAGACACCCTAAGTTCAAACCTAGGCTTTGCTACCGTCAACGTGGTTGAAGACCTTACACACATCCCTGAGGACAATAACAGTCCCTGACTCTTAGAATTGTTGTGAGAGACTAAGTGAGGTAATATAGGTAAAGTGCTTAGAATGGTTCCTGGCACATAATAAGTGCTCTATAAATATTTGTTCATATTATTGTCATTTGAGGAACATAATAGATAAGGCATTTGTGAAAGGTTGTTTAAAATGTTTTATTTTCATTTGATATTATGTATTTTAATACTTAGTAAATGTCTTTAATCGATGGGTTAAGTACATTTCATTTTAATGTCCACCAGTCAAATATCTTTCAATCAAAATTATCCTTAGGCCTTATTTTCTTATAGTCTCAAGACATTTTTTTGATCAAAGGATTTTATGAATTGCCTTTTTCAGCCTTCTTGTTTTAAAGAAAATAAAGAGAGAGTTATAAGAGATTAAGGACCTATAGGTCTTTCATTTTCTAATACCAAATTGATATTTTTAGAAAAACAAAGAATACTTTTGGAAAAAAAATGCCAAACTTCTAGAATATAATTCCCGTGAATGTCTCTGTGTGTTTTCTAGGTGAGCTCCTGGGTGACGTGGCTGATCCTCACGGCAGGCTCCATGGAGGAGAAGCGAGAAGTCTTTTCATATTTGGTGCATGTGGCCAAATGCTGCTGGAACATGGGCAACTACAACGCTGTCATGGAGTTCTTGGCTGGCCTCAGGTATAGTCAGTGGGGAATACGGTTATCTTGGCACAGTTGCTTCTCATCACCTAAATGGCTCTGAGTTAATTGTCCATGGAGTCACCTTTACCCAAGCCAGGTAATTGGAAATAATTATCTTGGGAAATGTATTATCGTCTTTCAGCGCCACAGGCCCTGTCCCTCAAAGTTGCTGCAGAATTGAGCCCCTGTGGGCCAGTCACAATCCTCCTTCACTGGGTCTGCTGTGATTCTGTGTTCTTGGCCAAGCCAAGTGAAATTACTTGCTTGCATAACCCATCGACCCCACCATTGACTATTCCCCTTCCTGTCCTATAAACCCCACTGTTATTTGTCTCTTTTCAGGCCTGCCTTATGTAGTGTTCCAGGGCTGTATGCTATAGACCACCAACTGCCCTTAGTAATTACAGTGGCTAGCATTGACAATAGGCCTCCAATAATGCTAGCTCTCATTATTATCACTTTATGTCAAGTATGGGCTATGCACATTCCCTATATTGTATCTTTTAATTCTCAAAACAGGTTTATCAGGTAGATACTATTATTATTTCCACATTATGCAAAAGAGGACGCTAAGGTTAAGAGAAATTAAGTCATTCACCCAAGGTCACCTGGCATTGCTGGGAATGCAGGCAACCTTGATTTCGGAGCCTATGATCTTGACCACTATGATATCCTGCTCTTAAGCCTTTTCCATCAAGCTGATAACAAAATCACCATTCTGTTCATCAAGTCGCCTGCTTTATCCCCTTTTAGCCTCAGTTACCTGGCGTAAAGTAACTATTCTTACTCCTATGGGAGGCAGCATGGTATGTGAGGAAGAAGAGCATGAGTTCTTAAGTCAGAATCACAGGGAATCAAATCCTGGTTCACCCAAGGAATAGCTGTGTGATCTGGGCAAGCTACTTGACTTCATTGAGCCTCAGTTATTTTGTCTGCAAAATGGGGATAATACTAAAAAGCACCTACATCTTTAGGTAGAATTCAGTGAAATAATATAAAGTATTTGACACATGTGCCTGGCGTATGGTAAGGCCTCATAAAGAGAAGCTATTGTTATTATTATTGTTATTGCTTCCTGAGATTCACCATCCTCATGAGGGTTCTCACTACAAATGAATTTTACTTCATAACATTACTGAGATTTTTCTTTGATTCTCCAGGTCCCTATGTAGGGTTTCTGGGTTGGGGGAGGAGATGACAGCTCCCAGAGTTCTAATTTTTTTTTTTTTTTTTTTGTCCTTTTCAACTTTCTTAACTAAGAGTAAACCCAAATGATCATGTCCTTGACATTTAAAATAGTCATACAAATGCATAAGGCATGGCTCAAAAGAAGGAAAAAGTGGGAAAAAAAAAAAAAAGCCTTGGAGAATAGAAGGCTGTATCCGGATGATTTTGATTCTCTTTGTGATCAATTTTCTATAAAGAAAACATGTAGGCTGGGCACGGTGGCTCAGGCCTGTAATCCCAACACTTTGGGAGGCGAGGCGGGTAGATCACCTGAGGTCAGGAGTTCAAGACCAACCTGGCCAACATGGTAAAACACCATCTCCACTAAAAATACAAAAATTAGCTGGGCGTGGTACCAGGTGCCTATAATCCCAGCTACTCAGGAGGCTGAGGCAGGAGAATCACTTGAACCCAGGAGGCGGAGGTTGCAGTGAGCCGAGATCGTGCCATTGCACTCCACTCTGGACAATAAGAGGGAAACTCCATCTCAGAAAACAAAAAAGAAAAAAAGAAAAAAGAAAATGTGTATTACATTTCTTTTAAGAAAATAATTATCATATTTTGATAAAGTTATTTTATTTTAATGATGCTTATCATTCTGTGACTGGCAAGTTGGTGCTGGCTGTTGGCCAGAGACCTCGCTTCCTGACCCCACAACATGACTGTCATTACAGCACAGTGACTGGCTCCTTCCGAAGTGAGCGATCCAAGAGAGGGAGGCAGAGGCTGCGATGCCTTTTATATGCGAGCCTCAGGAATCACACACAGTCACTCCTGCCATATTGTACTGATCACGTAGGACCAGCATGGATTCCTTGTGGGTGGTGACTGAACAAAGCCACAAAATCAGGAGGTGTGGACCATGGGAGGCCATCTTGGAGGCCGGCTGCCACATGCCATGTGCTAGATTCTCTTATTACAAGAATGGCCTCAGAATGACCTATGGAGGCCTAGAGTGAATGGGACTGTAAGATTCAGCTGAGTTTAAATCCAGAATCCAAGAAGACCATAAAGTCTGGTGATTTCCCTAAATGAGGAATAATCTCAAACCAGGACAGACCTCAACACTGATCCCAATGCATTTTGGCTCATACCCCAGATCCACTGCCGCCTGGTTTCATGCTCCTGTGTTTGGCTTAAAACTAAACTGATCTTTACAGATAAATAGGTGAAAGTACCAGGTGTAACAGGTCTTTTGTTGACAGCTATTCTGTATACAGGAGATAAGTGGCCAGATACTGTTACGTTGCAATGATTATGGAGGCAGAGCTTATGTGTGCATTTTTAGGCTTGAAAGTGTTTAGGTTCCAAGCAATTAACTATTATCAACATAATAGAGATTTTTTATTTTATTTTATTTTATTTTTTGAGACAGTTTCGCTCTTGTTGCCCAGGCTGGAGTGCAATGGCATGATCTCAGCTCACTGCAACCTCTGCCTCCCGGGTTCAAGCAATTCTCCTGCCTCAGCCTCCCAAGTAGCTGGGATTACAGGCATGTACCACCATGCCCGGCTAATTTTTTTTTTTTTTTTTTTTTTTTTTTTTTTTTTTAGTAGAGATGGGGTTTCTCTCTATTGGTCAGGCTGCTCTCGAACTCCCAACCTCAGGTGATCCGCCCACCTCGGCCACCCAAAGTGCTGGGATTACAGGTGTGAGCCACCGCGCCTGGCCGATTTTTTTTATTTTTTAAGCAATTAAATGGGAAGAGAAAGCATACTTGTTGTTAAGTGACTTTGGTTTTTTATAGACATTGTACATTTTGCCTGCTCTAAATTCTTAGCTCTTTTAAGCCACTAGTAAGAAGTACAAAGATTTACAATCAAGAATATTTACTTAGTTATTGTGTCAGTTTAAAATAACCCAAATGAACAACATAGGAAAATAGTTAAAGGAAATAATATGCTGCATCCAGATAATGGAATATTAAATAGCCATCCAAAATGATGTTTGTAAAAAAACATTTTTTTTTTTGAAACAGAGTCTCACTCTGTTGCCGAGGCTGGAGTGCAATGGTGCAATCTTGGCTCACTGCTACCTCCACCTCCCAGGTCTGAGCAATTCTTCTGCCTCACCCTCTCAAGTAGCTGGGATTACAGGCACCCGCCACCACACCCTGCTAATTTTTTTGTATTTTTACTAGAGACGGAATTTCAACATGTTGGCCAGACTGATCTTGAACTCCTGACCTCAAGTGATCCACATGCCTCAGCCTCCCAAAGTGCTAGGATTACAGGCATGAGGTAAAAAAACAAATTTTTAAGAGAGAAGATCTTACTGTATCACCCAGGCTGGAGTGCAGGGGCAGGATCATAGCTCACTGTAACCTCTTACCCTGGGCTTAAGCAGTCCTCCCACTTTGGCTTCCAAGTAGCTAGGTCTACAAGGAGTGTACAAGCACAATAGCTATTTTTTTAAATTTTTTAAGAAATGGAGTCTTTCTGCGTTTCCTAGGCTGGTCTGGAGCTCCTGGCTTCAAGTGATCTCCCCTGCCTCAGCCTCCCAAAGTGCTGAGATTATAGGCATGAGCCACTCCACCTGGCCTGAAAAGTTTTTGTATCGTTGGAAAGCAGGTGACACATAATACATGAAACTATCTGGGAACAAAGCTCTCTATCCCTAATAACCTCAGCAATATTTATATACCCATATAGATAAGAATAAGATAGATACTGGAAGGAATATCTGTGTATGGTAGAATTATAAGTGGGTTTGCTATCTTTTTGATATTTTCTAGATTTTCTACAATGAGTATCTAGTATCTTTATAATCATAAAGATGAATAAAAGTTTTTAAAATAGTGTCAATTCTCAATTCAACAATGAAGAATTGATCTTTGCTGAAGTTTGCCCTTTGCCCCCAAGTGAACCATAACTACTCCATTACTCACACAATAAGAAACCGGTGAGAACCATGTCTCATTCATTCACTTCATTTGTTTTTACCTCCACTTCATTCCCCAAAAAAGAATTCTCACTGTCTTATAACAATCCAGTGGTAGGACAACCTGGATTTAGTAGGATGAAATCATAATATGCTTCTACTTTTCTGATATGATTGCCTTTCAGAGCTTCCAACCGGCTCTCCCTCCCCCAACACTGGATTATGCTACATTGAGAGATCCTGTAGCTTTTCCAGTCACTTTCCCAGTTAACACACAATTTCATTCTCCTGTGCTCTTGAACATGAATGAGTCTTGCAAACTTAAGGCTGTTTAAAAATAAATAAATAAATAAGTTGTTTAAGACAGGGATCCCCAGCCTTTTAGCACCAGAGACCAGTTTCATGGAAGACAATTTTCCACAGACTGGGGATGTGGGGGTGGGCGAAAATGGTTTTTGGATGAAACGGTTCCCCTTCGGATCATCAGGCATTAGATTCTCATGAGGAGCATGCAACCTAGATCCCTTCCATGCACAGTTCACAGTAGGGTTTACGCTCCTATGAGAATCTAATGCCGCTGCTGATCTGATAGCAGGCAGAGCTCAAGCTGTAATGCTTCCTCACCCACGCTCATCTCCTGCTGTGCAGCCCAGTTCCTAACAGGCCATGAACCAGTACTGGTCTGTGGCCCAGGGGCTGGGGACCCCTGGTCTAAGAGCATCTACCATGTGATACTATTTACATAAAGTTTAAAAATACACAAACAATTCTGTAAATTGCTTGGTGATATATGCATATGTTGAAAAAGTACGAAGAATTTTAAGGAAAGGAGAACCCCAAAGTCCCAGTGGTGGTCCTGTCTGGTGAGGGAAGAATAGCGTATGTGCTCTTGGAGGAATACACTAGGGCCTCAACCACATTGTTGATGTTTGATTTTTTAAACGGAGAGATTGGCACATGGGTGTTGGTCATGTTGTACTTCTTTATGTCTTTGGATGTCTTATATATTACACAGTGATTTTGTAATCCAGTTAATCTAAATCAAAATTTTAATATCTCATTCAATATATATCTTCTTCCTTTCTCTGTGTTTCACAACACAACCAGTCTCAGAGACTTGTAGTAGTGGGGAATATATAATTTGTCTTTTTTTCTTACTTTTCCCTGCAACTGGATGTCTGCAGAAAAAAAGTGGACAGGAGAGGAGAGGGGAAAGGATGGGGATAGAGGGAGCACAGAGTCTTACTTGATGGGGCAGTTGTGCTGGCCTTGGTGCCCTCACAGAGACCAATGGAGGGTGCTTTTAGGTTTTCTTACTAGTTACTCTCTCTAATTTTTTCCACCTCCCCACTGCACCATTACCTAGCAAAATGCAGTGTACCCTCTGGTCAACCTCTTATTCCTCACCGCCCCCCCCAGGTCCTGTCCTCACAGGCCCTTTCTGCTAGGGTCTCATCTTTTAGCAGGCAGACCCTTCAAGACAGCTCAAGCCCCACCTCTTTGCACAGTATCCCCTCCTGACTCACAGGAAATAGCACATTGCCCTCCCAACTCTGCAAGCACAGGACATATCTACTGGAAGCTTTTCTCTCCCTTTGCCATCAGGCAGCTCCAGCTAGCCTCAAATCTTTAGGCAAGAGTCATGCACCAGTTCTTGTGATCCACAGACTGCCCAGGACACAGGTCAGTGTCCCCATGGAATTCACTTGGGGTGACCTTGTCCTCTTACAGAAAGGTGAGCCCTCCCACAATTGCCCCCAGAGAAATATTCCCAAGCTATCTGCTCAGATCCACTTTCTCTGCATGGGCCAAAGGAGAGTGGGAGACCACTCTGGGCAAAGCAGTTCAGGTAACACCTTGTGAGGGCCTCTCTTTAGAAGATGTGGTGCACTGTCACCTGTGGGTCTCAGCAGGAGTTTCAGAATAGGGAAAGTCCCACTTAACATCCTGTTATGCAAATAATACTTTACAACAAGGTCCCCAAAAATGGGCTGGTGGCTTCACGTCAAAGCTTGATTCAGTAAAAATCAATTCTACAGAAGAGGTGAAAACAATAGGCTTCATGTTGATCACTAAGGACTGGATTAATCCAAGAGTAATATTTAAAAGATCAAGAGGACCAGATGGGCCAGGTTTCCCTAGGCAGTCCTCCTCCACCAGTATCTGCACAAACCATATTACCCTCTACTTTCCCTCTTTGGCCATAGCTGCCAGAAAAACTCAAACCTACATTCAGTGCCCAGCTTCCATAACTAACATGTCCCATATCCCTATTTGTGTTTGTATCTGTCCTATTTAATTTTTAGTTTCAATTTACAAAAGTATTATTCATATTATCTGGGAAAGTAGGTGGGGATAGGAACCCTACATAAATATTAACAAGTAAAGAACACTTGGGGCAGGGCTCGATGGCCTGTAATCCCAGCACTTTGAGAAGCTGAGGCACTTCGGTAGCCTGAGGTCAGGAGTTCGAGACCAGCCTGGCCAACATGGCAAAACCCCATCTCTACTAAAAACACAAAAATTAGCCGGGCATGGTGGTGCATGCCTGTAATCCCAGCTACTAGGGAGGCAGAGGCAGGAGAATTGCTTGAACCCAGGAGGCAGAGGTTGCAGTGAGCCAAGATCGTGCCACTGCACTCCAGCCTGGGCTGACAGAGTGAGACCACCAAAAAAAAAAAAAAAAAAAAAACAACAACTTGGTAAAGAGAATGAATTTGTATGGAATTTAGGCTCCTTGCTGTAAACTATATTATTTCTTCTTCAGTCTAAAAAACATCATTTACTCGCAATAGGTCAAGAAAAGTTTTAAAAATGTGGCAGTTTATGGACCAGTCTGATATTGAGACCATGAGGAGCCTGAAGGATGCTATGGCCCAGCATGAGTCCTCTTGTGAGTACAGAAAGGTGGTGACACGTGCCCTGCACATCCCTGGCTGTAAGGTGGTTCCGTTCTGTGGAGTGTTTCTGAAGGAGCTCTGTGAAGTGCTTGACGGCGCCTCTGGCCTCATGAAGATATGCCCGCGGTACAATTCCCAAGAAGAAACTTTAGAGGTAAGGCCTTTCACAATCATCCTGGACTGAAGAACCACTGTTGCTGGCTGTCTCATCAGGCCTTGTCTGTGCTCACCAAAGAAATGATCACTGATTGAACACAAGGTTAATAATTGTTATATTGTTTCTGGGTAGCACATAGATCCTTGGAAGTTCTGTGGAAAAGAATGTCAACTAGCACTGTGTGGGACATAGTATTGTGAAATTAGTTTTAATGTATTAGGTGTAATGTGTAAGTACAAGTCAAAAAGGGCGTTGTTTTCTGGTGGTTTTGAAGATTGACAAGTTTTCTTATTGGGTGGGAATGTCTGGATGCAAGAGATAAAGAAAGTCAAATGAGAGTATTAAGTTTTCCACATCAGTGGAAGAAAAAACTGCTTTCTTTTCATCCTTTGTGGGAAGATGCTGGGGAGCCTGAAGATACACGTAGAGACAAGTTCCAGGCTCCTGATCCCCAGACCCTGGTTTTTCCCAGTCCATTGTCTCCTGTTCCTGATTCCCAGAGCAGAAGGGATAGTGTGAGCTTTGACCCAAGGCATTGGGCATTGGAGAGAAGGGGAATTGAAAAACTGGAGGGAAAAGATAAGGAAACCTCTCTCTAAGGTGTTTAAAAATGAAAGAAGTGACTAAAATGGAAAGAAGTTTATGGAGATTTTGAGAAGTCCCTTACCTGGGACCAAACCCAAATCTAGGATTATTCCTGCCATGATGACAGAACGTACTACTGACGTTTCTCACACACACACACACACACACACAGTCATGTACACGCCTTCTCCATGGAGTGGGAAGACTGTCTTCAACCTTCAGCCTCTTCTGTGTCACCTGGGAGCAAAGGCATCACCTGATATCAGGAAGACTTAAGAACCCCTGACAGGTACAGGCAACACCACCGCATCTCTCTGGGTTATGAGCTAGGATAAAAGGGCAAGAAATGGAGGAGAAAGCTTAAAGGAAGCCTCCCAGGCCACACCCCTCCAGCTTCCTCACGTCTTAAGAAGAGGGAACTCCACATCTCTTATTCCAGACACAGCTCTCACCTCTGATGGGAGAAGCTTCCTGATCAACTGTACAAACAATAAGACTTTGGGAGGCCGAGACGGGCGGATCACGAGGTCAGGAGATCGAGACCATCCTGGCTAACACGGTGAAACCCCGTCTCTACTAAAAACTACAAAAAACTAGCCGGGCGACGTGGCGGCGCCTGTAGTCCCAGCTACTCGGGAGGCTGAGACAGGAGAATGGCGTGAACCCGGGAGGCGGAGCTTGCAGTGAGCTGAGATCCGGCCACAGCACTCCAGCCTGGGTGACAGAGCGAGACTCCGTCTCAAAAAAAAAAAAAAAAAGAGCTTAAAAACTAGGAAGAAGCCACTGTGTTATTATACAACACATGAGCAATAAAGCAAAACATCACCTCTTCTCAGTGTTTTGCTTGGGCCCAGTCATTTTATCTGGTTCCGTAGAATAGCATACTTTACTCATGGTTTTTCTCAGTTCTCACTATAAGGATAAAATAACCATGCCCTTCCTCTGCAAATTGGCTAGTCTTCTCCTTAGGGAGCCCTGAAATAATATTATTTTTTGTGTTTTAAATTTGAAGCGGAGTGTCGATTCCTAGAGGGATTAAAGTTGTCTCAGTGGAAACAAGGGTGAATTTTGATATTTCATGTGGTGAAATGAAAAAATGTTTTTCCTGGAGGCTCTTGTTTTCTTTCCCATAAAATAGGCACAAATGCCATTATTTATTACGTTATGATTTCTTTTCCCTAGCCAAGTAGGTTATCCAGGCATATTAAGTTGCAATAGCAAATTCTCGATATATTTTTCTGTAGTTTGTAGCAGATTACAGTGGACAAGATAATTTCTTACAACGAGTGGGACAAAATGGCTTAAAGAATTCGGAGAAAGAGTCCACTGTCAACAGCATCTTTCAGGTCATCCGGAGCTGCAGTCGAAGTCTGGAGACAGATGAGGAGGACAGCCCCAGTGAAGGGAACAGCTCCAGGAAAAGTTCCTTGAAGGATAAAAGCCGATGGCAGTAAGTTTTACACGTTAAAAGTGGGGAATGCTCATGTCTTCTTTTTTCCTGTTGATGAGTTCTTTCCTACTTCAGCTTAGTTTCAGATGGACACCTCATCAAAACCTGCCACTTTTATCATTAAGCCACACTTCTTTATCTTCAAACTTTACCAATTCTAAATTCAAATTTACTTCTCTCATTTTGCTGCTTTGTTCTAAAATTACTGCTCGCAATTTAACTTCTTACCATCTATTACCCCTTAAAAAAAAAAAAAAAAAAAAAAAAAAAAAAAACCAAGAACCCTCCTCCCATATAAACAAATTCAACACATTAAATTTCAGGAGGAGAGCTGTGATCTTTTATTTCCTAGTTTTGTAACAGTGGTATTTTAATTCTTGGGTGGGGTACTAGGGTGGGTATTAAGATATTTTTAAATCAAATCTACTGACTTAGTTAGGTCTGGGTGATATCTAGAAATCAGTATTTTTACCTCTCCCAACCTCTGGGTGATTCTAAGTCGAGGGTTAATGATCTCACTTTGAGAAACACTGTTCTGTAAGTTCTGGGAAAATTAACCCTACACACACAAGGCATCTGCAGGTTTTTTTAATTGTTCAGTAATTCCAGTTGTTCAGAGATTATTTCAAAGATTTTTCACTTAACAGGTTGCTAACATTAGTGGCAATCTATATATAGAGAGAAGACCATCTACAAATAAGCACATCTGCACAGAAAGCCTCTCAGAGCCATTTAAGTTCTTAATCTCTCTCTCTCTCTCTCTCTCAGCATCTATGTATATATCTATTTCTTCCAACAAAAGATTTTGTAGATGCTTTTAAGAATAAATATGAATAATTGAGGATATTAAAGAAAAGAAAATAAGAATAGGAGAAAATAAAACATACAAAATGTATGCTATATAGTCTATAGAGTGACTACATTTTGTTCTGAGGTTCCTAGCAGTCACAGGAAAGAAGAAATCATAACTCTTTATAAGTTTCACAATATTTGTAAGAAAATTAAACAGATGTTTGGGAGAAAATGCCTTTTCCTCGTACTGTATCTGGCTGAAATTCCTTCCTTAAATCCTACTATTAAGACTAGGATACATCAGATAGGAATAGATAAAATAATGAATTTCGTATGGCTCTTTTGACAATAACCTTCATCTGAGGCTGTGTGTTTGTGCGTGTGTGTATGTCATTTGACCTTTCTAAAATACCTTCAGGACTGCCACTTTTACTGAGTGTCAGACCCCTAGACTATCCTTTCCTTTCCCTTGGAGTTCCTTCAGGTGGTAACTTTCTTGCATCATTTTCACCTGTTATGAAATTGTTGTCTCTAATTTTCTCCACAGTCTCTTGTCTTCTTCCTAATCATTTTATCTTCTACATCCTAAGAACATTTCTCTTCCACTGCCCATTTTCCAAACTCTGCTGCGAGCACTCTTAGAAGGGGAGAAAAACATAAAAATGCAAATATTTCTTTTATAAAACCTGTGAAGTCATATTGAAATCCTCACTTTGAAACTTGTGTACTTAAGTGCCAGTGATAGCTTCCTTACCTCAAGTGACTGCTACTCTGAAAGGAACCTCAGCACACAAGATAGGTGGTAGGACTGTTTAATGGAATTCACCAAAACCAGATCAGCAAGCACTATTTCTGTGGCCACTTGCCGGGACTTGAGAATCCATTCCTGATTGAGAGCCCCATGTTAAAATGTCCAGTGCAGGGTTATGTCTGCCAAAGACGTGCAGATTGAAAAGCCCATAGGAGCTGTGCTTTGTTGATCTGACTGAAACAGAGACTCCACAAACAGCAACCTCTAGCCCCTGTTCACTTGGCAACCACCAGCCCTGAGAAAACTACAGCAAAGAAAGAAGGGACAATCTCATGGTCCTTTGGTTTACCCCACCTACAGGGTGCTCTTGTAATTCTTCGCAAACCTCACAGCTACTCCTGCCAGAAAACCACTAGAAACACTCATAGAAATCTCAAAAACTAATTATAAAAAGTTCAAGATTTCTTTTTGCTGGGCCCAGTGGCGTAGGCCTGTAATTGCACCCCTTTGGGAGGCCAAGGCAGGTAGATCACTTGAGTCCAGGAATTCAAGAGCAGCCTGGGCAATATGGTGAAACCCTGTCTGTACAACAACAACAAAAAAACAAACTTCAAGATCTCAGCGGGAAGGAAATTGAGCTGAAAAAATCTTGAGATGTCAATGGGGTCTTCAAGTAGGCTTGTCTAACTTCTTTACAGATGAAGAAGTTGTGCCTAGCGAGCTGAAGTCACTTATCTGACTAATAAACAGTAGAGCTGGGTCATGAGCCTGACCATTTGTTCAGTCACAGGGGAGGATCCTTTGTCTTGCAAAGTTTAAGGCATTTCTTTTGATTGTAGAGGGGCTAACCTCAGCCTCTTTTTATGTCTAACTCCTGAAGATTAGGAACATCTGAATTCTGAAAGCATTCCAATTACATTTCATATGAATTATAATGCTCATTAATAATTACTTTTTTGTTTACGAGCATAAAGAATAAATAAGCTATGCATTTGTATGTTTAAAAACATATGAAGGCATGGAGACCTAAAAGTAGCATGCGGCACCATTGTTGGGAAATAGAAATGAGGAGTATGAAGGTGTGTAGAGAAGAGTATAGAGTCATATAGGAGCTGCAAGTTCTTATTGTCGTCATTTTCAATATTGTTGACCCTCTTTGGCATGCTGCACCTTAAGAAGGATTTGTACATTTGGAGAAATGAGATATAAGTAGATGATGACAGAAACCTACAATGGAGGCTGCTTGAGCTGATTAAGAACTCAAACCTTCCAGTCACATTGCCTGGGACTGAATTTTGACACCACCTCTTACTATTTCTGTCACCTAGGTAGGTAGCTGAATCTTACTAAGCCTCAGTTTTGTCATCTGTAAACCGGAAATGACAATACTACTTGATAGGGTTTTTGTGAGGATTATGTGAGAGATGCATATAAATTAAGCAAAATGCACGGCACACTATAAGTGCCAATATAAATGGTGGCTATCATGATTAATGTGTGCACCACACCCTTAAAATGCCAAGCTGAAGTTCTGAGGGTGATGTGGTTTGGCTGTGCCTCCAGCCGAAATCTCATCTTGAATTGTAATCCCTATAATCCCCACGTGTCAAGGGAGAGACCAGGTGGAGGTAATTGAATCATGGGTGCGGTTTCTCCCATGTGTTCTCAGGATAGTGAGTTCTCAGGAGATTTGATGGTTTTATAAGTGTGTGGTTGTTCCTCCTGCATTCATTCTCCTTCCTGCCACCTTGTGAAGAAGGTGCCTTGCTTTCCCTTCATCGTCCATCATGATTGTAAGTTTCCTGAGGCCTCCACATCCATGCTGAACTGTGAGTTAATTAGACCCCTTTCCTTCATAAATTACCCAGTCTCGGGCAGTTCTTTATAACAGTGTGAAAATGGACTAATACAGGGGGCTCCAGCACTTAGGTGTGGACACCCTAGGCAGCAGTCAACATTTCAGAAGAACCCTCAGTCATCCTCCTCTCCCTTACTGCAAAGAGGTATTTTCTGTGTCCTTCTATTGCAATAGCCTCATTAGAGACGTGCCTGGACGATAATCCAACCCCACAGGGATAGGAAAAAAAGAAAGCTAAGCAGAATATCTGAGAAAAGATAATAGTTACCAGGATTAACCACACACACACAAGTATGCATGTGGATGTCCCAAATCATAAAATGATAGGAAATCAGTTATTCTCCACAGGGAAAGATGCAGGCAGGCCTCAGCCTTACCAACGCCCAACTCACAACATCCTTTATCTGTACCAGCTGCCTCAGCCCAGCCCAGACTTTCATATAGTCTCACTCCCTGGCTTTGCTGGGGATACCTGGGATTCTGTATTTCTCTCTCTTTCTACTTCTCTGGCCAACACCTCAGACCTATCTTGCATCTGTGATTTGTAACAAAGGCCATTTTCCCACTACCTGCACAACTTTCACCTTAGGCTTGTTTCTCACTTAAATCCCAACTTCAAACTTGGATACTATTTTTACAGAGAATCTCCATTTGTATGGATGGGTTTGTTCTATAATACTAACTTAGTAAACTCAAGCCAGACAACAATATTAGCAATATTTAAGATGCTAATGTTTATTGAGAGCCTATGTTTAAGCTAACACTGCCCTAAATTCTTTCCATATATTAAATTATTTAATCTTCATGACAGCTCCATTTTACTCTCATAGGTAGCAGGGCCAGGATTTCAATTCAGGCAGACTGGTTCCAAAACCCACAAACTACTCAGATATAATAAGAGAATGCTTATAGTCAAGGAAGGTGCTAGGTTAATTAAAAGCAAGAATTTTCCAGAAGAGAGCATTAAAAACACTAGATTGTATTAGAGAGAACAGCTGTAGCAAGATCCTTTGGAAAGGACATAGATTTACTTCTATCTTAAAAAATTAAATTTAGGCTTATCACGTGGTGATTCATGTTCAAGGGATTATGTTAAATTTGCAGGAGGCAAACGAACCCTTACAAAGAAAATATTTAACCAGGTTAACAAATACCTGTCGATCACCCAGTGTAAAATTTTCATCAGGGAAATTAGACAAGTGTTTATCTGTCTGTGGTTTCTAACTGAAGAATACCATGGAAGCTTTTTAGGAGCAGGATAAAACCTTTCTTCTATTTTACTCCTTGGTCCTCTCCTTAAGGCATACAACCTGAGTTTGACAAGGTATTTTCTTTGCTGGTAAACCACATCTTTGATCTTCGGTTAACATTATTTAGTTCCTAAATAAGTCTTAACATTCCACCTTATCCCTCCTTCTTGTAAACTCACAGGAAATTATCTTCTAAGAGAATCAGACACAAAATTGCATAACATTCACTATATCATCTAAGAGACGAAAGCTACTAGTTTCCTGCTTGAAATGAACTTATTTCATTACGAACAATTGTCAATTTTATTTTGAGCATTAGTCCCTGGAAGATTGCTTTTTAATGGAATTATTACCATCTGGCATTAGTTCTTTTTTGCATTCTAAAATAAAAACTGACTCCAAGAAAGACAGCGTCCCCTCTCTCCCATCTTACATCATCTCTGAGCAGCAGAAACAGGCTCCAGAAAAGCCTTATAATTTTTCTTTCCAGACACTATTTTTTTATAATGCTTGTAGTAGTTCACTGGAACATGCTTGACTTAACTCAGAACTTAAATTACATGGAATATGGAAAACACCATTTATCTTGTTAGATTAAAATCAGAAGTTCTATGTCCAAATTTACATGTTGTATTTTAATGGGTACTAACATTCACCAATTGAATCCTTTTTGCTCTTAAAACAACAACAAGAAGTAGGACATGGAGAATGTGGAAATGGTCCCAGAAGAAAGCCCCTTGGCCGGGCGTGGTGGCTCACCCCTACAATCCCAGCACTTTGGGAGGCCGAGGCAGGTGGATCACAAGGTCAGGAGTTCAAGACCAGCCTGGCCGAGATGGTGAAACCCCGTCTCTACTAAAAATACAAAAATTAGCTGGGTGTGGCGGCGGGTACCTGTAATCCCAGCTACTCGGTAGGCTGAGGCAGGAGAATCACTTGAACTCGGGAGGCGGAGGTTGCAGTGAGCTGAGATTATGCCACTGCACTCCAGCCTGGGCAACAGAGCAAGACTCCTTCTCCAAAAAAAATAAATAAATAAATAAGAAAGCCCCTCTAGAGGAACGTCTGGGCTGAGATAGCCTAGAGAAGAGGAAGTGAGAAAGGAAAAGTGCAAGGACTTGGTCTTCCTATATTTAATGAGTGTACTTTACCAAGACAGGTGCTGTGCTAAGTGCTTTCCAACTGTTATTTTATTTGATCTTCACCATTATTCTATGAGATGAGCATTGTCTTTTTGCCATCTAATAGTGAGGCTCAGAGAGGTTGAGTGTTTTGATGAGGTCACACAGCAAACAGGTGGTGATGTTTAATATTAAACCCAGGATGACTGCAGCAGGCATATATGAAGGCATTGTGTACAAGGACATAAGTATTGGTTTTCCAGTGTTACCAAGAGCAATTTCAGAGGGATGGAGCTAAATAAGACACAAATGATTTTTTTCTTGTTTCACTTTTTATGAAGTGAATGAAGTAATATTAATTCATAATATGAAGTAACATTAGGAAAAGAGCAGAAAATATCATGTAACCCCAGATCTTAGTGGTGGTGGTTGTTGTTGTTTGTTTGTTTTGTTTTTTTTTTTTTTTTTTTTTGGACAGAGTGTTGTTCCATTGCCCAGGCTGGAATGCACTGGCACAATGCCAGCTCACTGCTCACTACAAGCTCAGCCTCCTGGGTTCAAGCAATTCTTGTGCCTCAGCCTCCCAAGTAGCTGGGACTACAGGTGCCTGCCACCACGCCCAGCTAATTTTTGTATTTTTAGTAGAGATGGGGTTTCACCACGTTGGCCAGGCTGGTCTTGAACTCCTGGCCTCAAGAGGGTCACCTGTTCTGGCCTCCCAAAGTGCTGGGATTACAGGTGTGAGTCACTGCCCCCGGCCCAGATCTTGGTTTCTAATACCATTCTTCAATAAAGGGAGGCAAGGTTTCTCCTAGAGTGGTTGATTCTAGGACTGGGGCAGAAAATATACAAGATGAGCCTGGAGAATCTTGTTGTAGTAAGGAAGTGCTCAAAAGAAACACAGTGATGGGAGCTGTGAAAGGAATGCAAGAGCCAACAGGAAGAGCTCCCAATGGCCACAACAATAAAATAAATAAAGTGGTATCACATTATCAATCACCCAAAGTTTTAATATTCATGAGATCATACCGATATAAGTAAATGATATGTGTAAATGATAAATAAACTAACAAATCGGGGAGAAGAGATCCATCTTCTGTGCAAAAGAATTTCCAATAACTTAGGTAGATTCTTCACCCTCAAGGAAGTGCAGCATAACTCCCCCCGCCTTAAGAGTGAGCTGGGCATGGTGACTTTTTTCCAAAGAGTAGAGTATGGAAATGAGTTAATAATGATAGTAGTAACTGTACAGTGGCACATGACACATAGGTCCTCAGCCAGGTGATCAGTGTCAGTATCACCAGGGAGAAGTCATGCGGGTAGTGGGTGCCCTCAATATGATGTGATAAGAATGACACTTTACCTCTATGGTCTTCCTTCCCCAAATCCACAACCTGCATCTACTTATGGGAAAAATATCAGCCAAGTCCTAATTGAGGGACCTTCCACAAAATACCTGAGCAGTACTCCTCCAAACTGTCAAGAGCACCTAAAACAAGGAGAGACTATCATCGCCTAAGGAGACATGACAAGTAAATGTAATGGGAAATCCTGGAAGAGAAAAGGGACACTAGGTAAAAACTAAGAAAATCTGAATAAAATGTGGACCTTAATTAGTAATAATGTGTTAGGATTTGTTCATGAATTATGACACATATCCCAGACTAATGTAAGATATTAATAGGGAAATTTTTGTGTGAGGTATACGTTCTTTGGAATTTTCTATGAATCTAAAACTATCCTAAAATTAAAAGTTTATTGAAACAATGTATTTGAATAATTATCAAGTGACTGAGTATAACTAGCGCCCAGGGTTAGAACATTGCCAGCACCCCTAAACTACTTATTTCCCTGCCCAATTATTACCAGCTTCCCCCTAGAGAAAACTATTATAAGTTTTACAATAACATCTTGTTTTCTTTGTAGTTTTCTACTAATATACATTCCTAAATAGTATAGTATAGTTTTACCTGGTTTTGTAATTGACATTTACATAAATGTATGTATTTATGTATCACAAATACATATCATATGCATTCTTGTGTGTCTTGCTTACAATTTGTGTTATTCCATGTAGTTAGCTATTGCTTATTCATTTTCATTGCTGTACAGAATGACATTGCATGAATACACCAAAATCTATGCATACATTTTATTGTTGCTGGATTTTTGGTTATTTCTTGTATGGGGCTCTGAAATGGATTTTCTTACCATCAGATTTGTGAGACACTAAAATTCAGTATTTCTGGTAGACTTTTTTAAAAAAGAATATCCACGTGTGGGGCAAGGAGGTAGAACCTGCTGTTTGAAAGCAAGAATGGTAATCTTGTTCAGGGACAACAGTCTAAACTGAGGAGTGTCAACAAGCCCCATGATACTGTCGTTGCCTCATCAAAAGGCAGTAGGTGGCCCAAGTGTCTCCTGAGCATGAGAGCCTTCCTTCCTGGAGACGCATGGACCAGCCTATGTACCAGCTCCTTCACAATTTTACTCACCACTTTGCTAGTGATGTCTGTGAACCAAACAGCAGAAACCTTGATCTTACTAACAACTTCCTATGCTTTGAAAAGAATGAGACCCTTGGGCAGGTTCCTACCGAGGTGGCCATGTAAAAAAGAAGCAATGCCTTGCCTTCACTGCTCCCTGATTCTCTTGGCTCAAATAATCCAGGTTCCTAACTCAGTGGAAGGAACGTGCTAAATTTTCTATGCAGACTAGCCTTTTCTGTGTACACCTACGCACACGCACACAGAGAGTAGAAATCTAACGTTGAGTCCAGGAGAACTGTTTTGCTTATCTGGCCACCATGACCATATTTCCCAAGGAGTGTCCTTTTTAAATTTCATTTATTTATATTTTCTGAGACAGGGTCTTGCTCTATTGCCCAGGCTAGAGTGCAACGGTGCTATCACAGCTCACTACAGACTCCACCTCCCAGGCTCCAGCAATCCTCCCACCTCAGCCTCTTGAGTAGCTGGGACTATAGGCATGCCACCATACTTGGCCAATGTTTGTATTTTTTGTAGAGCTGTGATCTCACCACGTTACCCAACCTGGTCTCAAACTTCTGGGCTCAAGCAATCTGCCTACTTTCTTTCAAAGGAGTATCTTTGAACTAATTGTATTTTATTTTTAACAGAGGTACTTCTCAAGCCAGCCGGTTAAGTCTTGTTTTTACCTATTTTAGCTCCAGTATATTCAGATCATGACTGTTGTTTATGATTTAATTGAAGGCAAACAAGCCTAACAATGAAAATCCCAAGCTATGAAGTTAGACCAAAACCTTACCTTGGCTTGGTCTCTTCTGAGATGGGTTACCTTCAGCAAATTACTTTCCCTTTCTGAACCTTGGTTTCCTCATAGGTAGAAAAAGAATAATAAAACTTACCTTGCAAGTAGATTGGATTTAGTACGAAAAACGTACATAAAGTATTTAACACAGTTCCTGACACAAGAGGGAAAACTAATACATAATAAAGATTATTGTTGTTGAGAATAAAAATACAATAACTCATCTAGTAGTTGTTTTCTTATGCTTATGGTCAGATACCTTGCTAAAGATAAGAATACAGTTATAAAGAATATTAGAATACAGTTATAAAAAGTTACTTGAAATTTTTTTTTTTTTTTTTGCTCTGTCACCCAGACTGGAGTACAGTGGCGTGATCGCAGCTCACTGCAAGCTCCACCTCCCAGGTTCAAGCAATTCTCCTGCCTCAGCCTCTCAAGTAGCTGGGACTACAGGCATATGCCACCATGCCTGACTGATTTTTGTATTTTTAGTAGAGATAGGGTTTTACCATATTGGCCAGGCTGGTCTTGAACTACTGGCCTCAAGTGGTCCACTCTCCTCGCCCTCCCAAAGTGCTGGGATTGCAGGAATGAGCCACCACACCCGGCCTCGGTTATTAAAAGTTACTATGTGCTATTTAGTATTTTGTATTTCCTATGCTAATTTGAATTCATAGTGGGATGAAAAATGAAGTCTAGTGTCAGTGAAAATGGCTTTGGGTTGTTCTCACTTTTGATTATAGGACAAACCAAATTGCTGTTTCTTTCCTTCAGGTTTATAATTGGAGATTTGTTGGATTCAGACAATGATATCTTTGAGCAATCCAAAGAATACGACTCTCATGGTTCAGAGGACTCACAGAAGGCCTTTGACCATGGGACGGAGCTCATCCCGTGGTATGTGCTGTCCATCCAAGCCGATGTGCACCAGTTCCTGCTGCAGGGGGCCACGGTCATCCACTATGACCAGGACACACACCTCTCTGCCCGATGCTTCCTCCAGCTTCAGCCTGACAATAGCACCTTGACCTGGGTAAAGCCCACAACTGCCTCCCCAGCTAGCACTAAAGCAAAACTTGGTGTACTTTATAACACAGCTGAGCCTGGAAAATTCCCACTACTGGGCAATGCTGGATTAAGTGGCCTGACGGAAGGGGTCTTGGATCTTTTTGCAGTGAAGGCTGTATACATGGGCCACCCTGGCATTGATATACACACTGTGTGTGTTCAGAACAAACTGGGTAGCATGTTCCTGTCAGAGACTGGTGTGACACTGCTCTATGGGCTTCAGACCACGGACAATAGATTATTGCACTTCGTGGCACCAAAGCACACAGCTAAAATGCTCTTCAGCGGATTGTTGGAACTCACTAGAGCTGTGAGAAAGATGAGGAAATTCCCTGACCAAAGACAGCAGTGGCTGCGGAAACAGTACGTCAGCCTCTATCAGGTAAGGGGCGCAGCCATCCCTCTTTCCTCACTAGCGTAATACTCAAGAGCACACACTTGGTGACCAGACCACCAAGTTCATGCTCCCAGCTCCGACAGTTACTACCTGTGGTGACCTTGGGCATTTTTTACTTAACCTCTTGGTACCCCAATCCCGTTTTCTATAAAATGAAAATAATAACACCTGCTCACAGGGTGGCTGTGAGAATTAATTGAGGTGGTGGCTCATGCCTATAATCCCAGCACTTTGGGAGGCCGAGATGGGCAGATCACCCAAGGTCAGGAGTTCGAGACTGGCCTGGCCAACGTGGTGAAACCCCGTCTCTACTAAAAATACAAAAATTTGCCGGGCATGGTGGCACATGCCTGTAATCCCAGCTACTCAGTAGGCTGAGGCAGGAGAATTGCTGGAACCCAGGAGGCAGAGGTTGCGGTGAGCCGAGATCGCACCACTGCACTCCAGCCTGGGTGGGTGATAGAGCAAGACTCTCTCAGAGAAAAAAAAAAAAAGTTAATATGTGTAAAGCCACAGTATAATTCATATGTATGAAGAATAGTGTCTGCACTCATAGGTGGTCTTATTTGTATTTTGTATGAAATTTTACTTAGATTTTGTAGTAAGTGAAAAATGCTTATGTTAGCTGGTTTCTTTGCAGATGGGAGAACTACAATGACCCCGGCCACTGTTTTTATTTTATATTATATTTGTATATATTGTATTATATTACATAAAAATAGTCCCAGGGTCATTGTAGTTCTCCCATCTGCAAAGAAACCAGTTAATATAAGCATTTTCACTTACTCAAGTTTCAATGGAAAGCATTGTTATCTGAATACTTTTATTATTAGTTAGTGACTAGCTGATACATTGAAAACTGTCCCTATCAAAATTAAAATCCTGGTTCATTTCCTAACATGCTATGTGACTTTTGGAGAGTTCTTTAACTTACTGCGTACTGCTGCCTAATAGTAGAGGTGAGGGGTTAATTTCTTTAAGGTTGAAAGAAATTTTCCCAAATGTGGGATAATTCTTATGTGGAGTTCTTCTTTACTAGGTTTGTAGTGGCAGCAGCCCTTAGCGGGCAGTTTGTCACAGTCAGCTGCTTACATTGAGTGAGTTAGTCTTTCATTAACCCTATGTTATCAGGTACTCTAGCACTATAGTTTAGGGTGGCAACAGGGCTGGGCTGAATGAGATAGAAGAGACACAGGCATAACCAGAGTAGCATCCTTTGGGGAAAAGAGGGTACAGATTGTTTGGAAATTGAGTCTTAAACTCCATAAGCAGGTGACACTTGAAGTGTCATTCTCAAATGAGTTGTATCAAAGTATTCAGTTTTTCTTTGCTATGCTTTTCTATCTTCATGGCAAAAAGAAATATCTTTTGTATTGTCACAGAACAAATAGAACTACCACTTGAACAACTCAAATGGCTGATTTCATGTACTTGTCACAGTTCAAATACATTTCTGACAATTAAAAACATTTGTTGCCCCAGGAAATTAGACAAGGCACATGTAATGCCCCTTCTTTCTTCTTTCCCTACACCCATGCCGTGATTATGAGTAGAGACCATATCCTGAGTGACTAACTTGATTAATTAATAAGCAGATAGGCCTATGTACACAATTATCCTAATGTTACACAGCACAAAGCCAGTTTTAGTTAACTCATCTAAAATGGAAAACAAAATACCTGACTGTGTGTAGTGGCTCACGCCTGTAATCACAGCACTTTGGGAGGCTGAGGAGGTAGATCATCTGAGGTCAGGATTTCGAGACCAGCCTGGCCAACATGGCAAAATCCCACCTCTACTAAAAATACAAAAAATTAGTCACACACCTGTAATCCCAGCTACTAATGAGGCTGAGGCAGGAGAATTGCTTGAGCCCGGTAGGTGGAGGTTGCAGTGAGCCAAGATAATGCCACTGCACTCTAGCCTGGATGACAGAGCAAGACTCTGTCTCAAAAAAAAAAAAAAAAAAGAAAGAAAAAACAAAATACCTGCTTCCTGTTTACTCCACAGGGAGCTTTCAGTGCACTGAGCTGGGAAAGAAAAAAAAAGTCTTCAGGAGCTATTGTGAATATCAATTTTTAATTACAATTATTCCTTGGCCTTCTAGAATCAGGAAAATTCATCAAACATGGACATAGATCAGTGTTTAAGCTTAATTACAATTCCTGTCACCAAGTCTGTGTGGTTTAGTTGTTCCATTTGTCTTCTTCTCAAGCTTATAGCATAGGTCACTGAATTAATACAGAAGAGGTACTTGGTTTCTCATTTACCCTAGCACTCTTCAGCTTTTACTGAAGGATGTACCAGCTGAGACCATGAACAGCAGATTAAGAGGTAAGAGCTGCTGCTGGAACAGAGACAGAAGTGACCTAGAGAGACTCAGTCCTACCCAGCTGCAAACACAGCTCCACCCTCCCCTACTACCCCTGCACAGAACCAAGATGTTGCAGTATAGAGGCAAAACAGCTCATACTCCTCAACCACTTCTGAAATATAGGTGATGTTATTCCTTGACACTGCTCTCTCTACATGAGCCATTTACGAAGTCGGGCAACGTGCCTTAGAAACAGATACTCAAGATTTCTTTCAAAAGCAAAAAGTGGGAAAGACCAATGGACTGATCATTTTCTCATCATATAAACCAGTTCCCAAATTGACTCAGGGATCACCAAGAAGATGCTAACTTAGTACTCAGAGAACAGAATATCAAATCTTTTGTTAATGTTTAATATCTGTATTGGTGATTTATAATACCTCTTAGAAAATTAAATTCTCTCAGATGCCCTAAAGTTAAAAAAACTATTTAAATTTATCTATAAGCTAAAGAAATGTGTGAAACACTGTTTGGGTTTTTCCAAACTTCTGTTAACAGCTCTATAAGGGGATTTTTTAATCCCTAGCTTGGGAAGTGCTTATATAGAAAATAATCTTTCTGACATTAGAATTTCCTTATGTGGTAAATGTAAGTGGAGTTACTTTCAAATACTACAAGTATTTGAGTACTACTGATGGAAGTAGTAACAAGAGATAACACAAAAGACAAGAAGAAGTAATAACATTTGTAGAGAAGCCTAGGAAAAATACAGGAAAATCCAAGAAAGTAAACTGTGCAGAGATGTTGATGTGATGTGGGGTGTAGAGGAAAGACCAATATCTTGAGCTTTGGCCCAAGGTTGTCATGGACAGAATTGATGGCCTATAATCCTGGGTATTTGGAAGGAGCTCTGGGAGGCTAAGAAAGTTAAATATGGGATTACCAGGTAAATATCTTGGGTTATAAGCAAAAAACAGATTCTGACTATCTTTATGGGGGAAAAAAAGAGATTTATTTAAAGGATACAGGTTAGTTTAATGGTCTTTAAAATGTCACATGCAAAGATATGCCAAGAGGTAACAGTGCATGGATATTTTTTAAAGAATCTATTTCCTAATCTTCAACTTTCACATAAACTGTTTTCTCCACTGCACTCCAGCCTGGGCAAGAGTGCGAGATTCCATCTCAAAAAAAGAAAAAAAAGAAAAAACAAACAACAACAACAAAAAAACAAAAACACTGTTTTCTAAAATTGAATATGTGCCTTCACTTATGGTAGTCCATCTCCCACGTTAAAAAAAGAAGGTAGGCTGGTTGCGGTGGCTCAGAGCTGTAATCCCAGAACTTTGGGAGGCTGAAGCGAGTGGATCACTTGAGGCCAGGGGTTCGAGACCAGTCTGACCAACATGGTGAAACCCCATCTCTACTAAAAATGCAAAAATTAGCTGGGTGTGGTGGTACGCACCTGTAATCCCAGATACTTGGGAGTTGAGGCAGGAGAGGCCGGGAGGCGGAGGTTGCGGTGAGCCAAGATCACGCCACTGTAGTCCAGCTTGGGCAACAGAGGGAGACTCCACCTCCAAGAAAAAAAAAAAAGAAGAAAGTATATCCTTCATCCATCCCAAACAAGTTTATTATTTTGTGTAAAACAAAAATTAAAACTACAGTTTACTTCTCAGAAAGCTTCCTTTAAAAACTAAACAAAGGCATCCTTCCTTTTCCTGACCTAAACATGTTTCTGTTAGTGGTAAAGTTTGACCCATGTTGGGATGTTCTGAAATTAGAAAAATCAAAGCAGTAGAGGTTAATGGTGCCAATTATTTTACATGTAAACTATAATGGGCCTATTAAGCTTTTAAAGATGTGTTGGTTAAAATCCATAAATAAAAGTTTTACTCTTCTTTCAGATTCAGAGTATGTTATTCAAAATGGTAGTTAAAACCTATCCATTAGGTTTCATTTATGAAATGTTTACTCCAACTTGGAGTTACTCCCAGTGACTTGTTAGCAGGGACTCTCTTCAGCAGGCCTCCAGCAGGTAGACTGATCTCCAACCATTTTCATTCTCTTCATCACTGCATTCAAGAACCCTGCTCCAGGAAGGGGATTCTGATTGGCTTATTGGGATGATGTGCCAATCATTGGTCAAAGGAGGATATTTCAGCTTGATTGGCACACCTATCGAGACTATATCCAGTGGAGAAGAGGCAGTTAAAGTAAAATTGGGGTATGGTTAGAGAAGGGAGAAATAGATCATGGACAGGCATAAGTCACAATGTTCCTCTATAAGAGGTAACCAAAAGGTTTCTTTGTCAAGTACCCAAGTTATTCAGCATCCTGGGATCCATAACAGGATGCAGGAAGTGGGAATGCACAAGTCATAAAATCAGTTATTAAACATTAGGCTGAAGGAGCAAGCATGCACGCGCGCACACACACACACACACACACACACACACACACAAAGCTTCTTTTTCTTCGCATGTGATCTGCAACAAAGCAAAATCTATCTATAAGCACTTCTTTGGAACTGCAAAGGAGAGCCAGTCTTAAATGTTTTTGAAGAGTAAAGACAGTACATTGAAATTAATTTTTAAAGAGCCCTCTTATACAATGCATGAAATATCAATATCATCTTTAGCTCATAGGCAACTTTTTGTGGTTTTATTAACTGACTTATGGGGAGAATCATTGACAATTGTTTAATAATCCCTGCTGTTACTTACAGGATGTTACAGAGAGTTGCCTTAGTAGCTACTGTGAACCATTGCCTGCCCCTTGAGTGTGTTGCTGCTGCTCACAGCATCCTAATATGTATGGTGTTCTGAGTCCCATGGGCTCCCTATCTTTGGATTTCAGCCACTCAAAAGGATGGCAGCCCAGCTATTTTAGGAGCTCCCTGGGGCCCTTCGAAGGGAATTTCATGCATGTCACACACCCTGTATTTCAAGTCAGACAGTCCCAAGCATCAAACTAGGTGAAAACCTACCTGGCAATAATGGACAAATACAACTTGATTTTACTTAGATTGATACCCTGCCCCACTCCCTTCCAAGATCTCCAAGGACCTAATTTGCAAAGTAAGTCTAAATGAATTTTCCTACAGTGGTAGTTCTGCAATTTAACCTCTATAAATGGGAAGTTTTTGTTCCCCAGTTGATATATTAAAGCATGTCACTGGAACTCAGCAGGGATGTGACCAAGACAACAGAGGACATGATGAAATTCCTGACAGAGAATCCTGTGAGTTAGAAAACAGGGCCACTTGGGTGGCCAGATCATTATTCTTCTGTGCTCTTCCACCTCTTGGAATTTTCTGGGAGACATTAATATATTTACTTCCCCATTGCTTGGTGCTTCCTATTGTGTTCACCATGTGGTTCTTTCACAGGAGGATGGACGGTATGAAGGCCCAACTTTGGCTCATGCTGTGGAGTTGTTTGGTGGCAGACGATGGAGTGCTCGAAACCCCAGCCCCGGCACATCTGCAAAGAATGCTGAGAAGCCCAGTATGCAGAGAAACAACACCCTGGGCATAAGCACTACCAAGAAAAAGAAGAAAATCCTCATGAGGGTAGAGTGTTGTTTGTTTATTAAGCATCAAACCCATCTTCCAGGACCATTGTATGGTGAACATCACCATAAACCATTTTAGGTTGTTTGAGTTGAGGACAAAGTCGGGTATAAAACAAAAGATACCAGGGATTAACACACACCTCCTTGGTGCCATGCTAGTGCCAGGAACAGCAGGGAAAAGACAAGGTCCACAAAAGGACATAGACATGTAAACAAACACAGTGCAAGCTAAAAAGAGACATTGTCGAGTCATTCAGAGTGCTGTGGGGACAGAGAGAAGGAAAATAGAGAGCTGAGGGGCAGGCACAGAGGGCTCCACAGAGCAACTGACATGCAGGTCTTGAAGAACGTGTAGGATTTCACCAAGCAAACAACATAGGAGAAAGTATCCCCAGCAGAGGAGACAGCATAGAGGCATAAAAGACAGCTTGTTCAAGGAAGCACATGCTGTTCTGGATGGCCAGAGCATGAGCACTCTGCGTGCAAGGAAGGGCTAGAAGAGAACAGAGATCACGGAGGCCCCAAATACTGTGTGTAGAGCACGATGTAAAGTATATTAGCACTATATATTATGAACTATGTAATATGAAATATCACTATGAAGTGATAATATAGTTGCTTCATGGCTATTTGTTAGTCTGTTTGTGTTGCTATAAAGAAATACCTGAGGCTGGGTAGTTTATAAAGGAAAGAAGTTTAATTGACTCACAAGTCTGCAGGCATACAGGAGGCATGGTGCCAGTATCTGCTTCTGGTGAGAGCCTCAGGAAGCTTACAGTCATGGCAGAAGGTGAAGCGGGAGCCAGCGCATGACATGGCAAAAGCGGGAGCAAGAGAGAAGGGGGAGGTGCCACACACATTTTTTTTTCTCTTAGAAGCAGGGTCTTGCTCTGTCACCCAGGCTGGAGTACAGTGGTGTGATCATGGCTCACTGCAGCTTCGAACTCCTGGGCTCATGCTGTTCTCCTGCCTCAGCGTCCCAAGTATCTGGGACCACAGGTGTGCACCACATACCTGGCTAATTTTTTTATTTTTTATAGAGACGGGGGTCTCACTATGTTGCCCAGGCTGGTCTCGAACTCCAGGCCTTAAGTAATCCTACTGTCTCAGCCTCCCAAAGTGTTGGTATTACAGGCATGAGCCACCAAACCCACCCTACACACTTTTAAATAACTAGACCTTGTGTGAAGTCGAAGCTAGAACTCACTCATCACCAAGGGAATGATCCTCAGCCATTTATGAGGGATCCACCCCCATGATCCAAACACTTCCACTAGGCCCCACCTCTAACATTGGGAATTACATTTCAACATGAGATTTGAAGGGGACAAACATCCAAACCATATCATCTATCTAGAAAAAGTGCCACTCTCTTTGCTTATGGGAGGCTTTGATGCTCATGTCAAGCTTTATCTGCTTCGCAGTTTTTTCTGTACACAGGTTCCAGAGGTTGTGTGCCGCCTCTTGTCTGCCTCCCTCCCCTGAGGAGTACTGCTGTGTAGTAAAGAACAAATGAAATATTATGACATGAGAATACTCGGTCAGCCTTAACGTAGGTCTTTACCGGTTTTACCAGGGAGAGGCAGTATTGAAGGTGGGGAGGTCAGAAAATAGAGACCTACCTGAACTAAAGCAGTGATGGGAGAGAAATACAGGCGTGGAACTATTGTGAGCTTTGTGTTCCCAGGGTGAGAGTGGAGAGGCAACTGACGATGAGATGGCAACCCGAAAGGCCAAGATGCACAAAGAGTGTCGAAGCCGGAGTGGTTCTGATCCTCAAGACATTAATGAACAAGAAGAATCGGGTAAAGCGGCATGTTTACATCTGAGATTTTTGTTTTTTAATTTTTATGGGGAAAAAAGTATACATTTGGTTTTAAATTGTGATTTAAGCATTGCAAGCATTTCTAACAAAACTCTTTGTCCTAACCAGACAATGAAACCTAAGAGGTGCTTCTGCAAGCATAGTATACTTGGAATAAAATCCCCATTAATTAACTTGCCATTACTGACAGGGAATATTAGATATACATGGTATAATTTGATGGATTAGACCAGTGATTCTCAACCTTGCCTGCATATTAGAGCTTTTAAGAAAATCTGGGGCCAGGTGTGGTGGCTCACGCCTGTAATCCCAACACTTTGGGAGGCCGAAGCAGGTGGATCACCTGAGGTCAGGAGTTCGAGACCAGCCTGGCCAACATGGTGAAACCCCGTCTCTACTAAAAATACACAAAATTAGCTGGGCGTGGTGGTGGGCGCCTATAATCCCAGCTACTTGGGAGATTGAGGCAGGAGAATTGCTTGGACCTGGGAGGTGGAGGTTGCAGTGAGCCGAGATCACGCCACTGCACTCCAGTCTGGGCGGCAGAGTGAGACTCCATCTCAAAAAAAAAAAAAAAAAGAAAAGAAAAAGAAAATCTGGTTCCTCTGTCCACATCCAAGAATAACTGATTCAGATATTCTCTGGCTGGAAGCTGGACATCTATTTATTTTTTAAGCTTCCCAGATGGTTCTAACATGTAACCCGTTAAGACCCCACCAGATTAGCCCATTCATAAAAATATTTTAGTGCTTCTTGTATAGAAACCAGCTGCATAGGTTGATTTGCTCAGATATCCAGAAGCCTCTCTGGTTTGCATTTGGTTCTGAGGGAAAGCATGATCTGAGTCATTGTCTCTTTTCTGTCTTTCATCTTCACAGAGGTGAATACCATCGCTAGCCCGCCAAACCCCCTCCCTTCCAGAAGAGCCCACTCTTTGACCACAGCTGGGTCCCCCAACTTGGCTGCCGGGACGTCATCTCCCATCAGGCCAGTGTCCTCCCCTGTGCTGCCTTCTTCAAACAAGAGCCCGTCCAGGTGGGGCCTTAACATGATAAAACAGAAGGACCCTTCACATTATCCCAGTGGTGTGGAAGGGCATATCTTTACAGTTGTCTATGGAAAGACTGTTTCACATTTTGACGTATAGTTGAACTGAAAACTGAAAAATCCCAAAATGTTAAATGATCCTAGTTTTCCCAATTTTGTACTCCTACCTTCTCATATTACTTCAGAAGTCAGTAGCAGTAACAAAACCCAAGCCATGATTCTCTAAATCTGTACTATCCAGTACACTAGCCACTAACTAGATGTGGGTATTTAAATTCAAATGTAAATTAATTAAAATTAAAGAAAATTTAAAATTCACTTCCTCAGTCACAGTAGTGATATTTCAAGTGCTCCATGGCCACAAGTAGCTGATGGTTACTGTCCCAAAGAGTGTAGATAGAGAACATTTCTTTTTATCATTGCAGAAAGTTCTGTTGGATAGCACTGCTCTAAATGAAGAAGAGAGAATAGATTGTTTTAATGTAAGCTATTCGGCCCCTTTGCTAATCGATGAAATATATTTCATACTTTTCTCATATGTAAATTACACATGTCTAGAGGAATGAATTCAAGTATCACAGCCAGTTGGATATGTTTAAGTATAATTCTAAAGCTGTTATAATCAATTATAAGTTCCATGCAAATTACCTATTTGAAACAACATCTACCCTCTCAGAAGAAGAAATGATATTAAAATGGCAGACTTCCAAAGGGAACCAGAATGCTGCTCCATCTCCCTGTATCCCACATTAAAGTTTAAGAAATGTGGAGGTTCTAGACAGAACCAAGCTAAAACAGGAACTCTTCACTTTATTACACACACACACTCTCTCTCTCCCTCTCTCCCTCTCTCTTTCTCTCTTTCTCTCCCCCCCCCTCCCCCCCCCCCCCCCCCCCCCCCCCCCCAACTTTCTCCTTTTCTCTCTCTTTCTCTTGGAAGCTTGTTATTGATAAGAATCCTGGCTGGGCACGGTGGCTCTCACGTGTAATCCTAGCACTTTGGGGAGGAGAATCACTTGAGCCCCCCAGGAATTTGAGACCAGCCTGAGCAACAGAGACCCCATCTCTACAAAAAATAAAACAATGAGCAGGGTGTGGTGGTTCTCATCTGTGGTCCCAGCTACTCAGGAGGCCGAGGTGGTAGTTTCACTTGAGCCTGGGAAGTTCTGGCTGCAGTGAGCCGTGATCATGCCATTACACTCTAGCCTAGACAACAGAGTGAGAGCTTGTCTCAAAAAAAAAAAGAAGAAGAAGAAAAGGAAAGAAAGGAAAAGAAAAAAAGAAAAAAGAATCCTATAGTAAGTTATCTTTTAAATAAAATTCTTTCACAATGTGAGCTATGAACTTATAATTTATGCTTTGCACATTCACATTCTACAATAGGTGAGCATGTGTCAAGGTTATATGGGAATTTTTTGTACCACTCTTGCAACTTTTATGTAAATTTAGATTCATAGCAAAACTAAAAGTTACAAAAATCAGAATCCTGTTTATTATACTTTCAGCCTGTGTAGTATCCTGGGTAAATATCTAGGAACCTGGATTAAATGGCATTTCCCGTTTATTTCAGTCATTCATGAGCAGGAAAAGAAAGGACAGAGTAAGGGAGGAAAATATTTTAAAAAGAGAAATTGACATGCCAGATGCAAGATCAGAAGGCCAACCCCAGGAGGACAGGAATCAGCACCCACTCAAGTGTTTTAAAACAGAAAGAAAACACAAGGCAGGAGAGGAAAAATCAACTGAATGCTGTTAAGGGGGAAAGCTAGACTGAATCCTAAGTCTGGTAGTGGAAAGAGTGGACAAACAGTTTCCTAGAATCAAAGGGAGATGGGTTCCTACAGACAGTAGCTGAACCTGCAACCAGAAAGAAGCAAGACAGGACATTTACTTCTTTAGCTACAAATAATGAAGTCCCCATTTTCCTCTTCCTGCACCTCTACCCTGTGTTTCCTGCACTACACTGGGGATCAACAACCTACAACCTATGCCTACGAAATGCTATGAAGTTATCAATTTGTAGTGCTCTTTCGTTACTAAAGGTGACCTTCAGATGTCAGCACAAATTAATTTTCCATGAGTGAACATTGTTAGCAGGGTTGAGAGTCACTTCAACAGACTATATATTTTATGTTTATATTCTTAAATATATAGTTTTTAGATTATATATTTAATATACCTAAAATAGACTTTATGATATTCTCTGTACTTTCTTATATATTTGAAATATTTCAAAAAAACTTTTAAAATCCAAGACAAAAAAAATAGATCCTGTTTATTACTTTGACTACAAACCATAAACAAAACATCTCTCATACCATTGTGTCAGGAAATCAGTATAGAAAATAAAAAATGTTGTGAAACAGTAAGACTGTTCTGACTGAGTTGACTGATATTTCTACATTGAATAGATGCAGCCTTGGAAGGTGCAAATATAATTCTAGGCAGAGCTGGGTTTTTTCCGTTCTTTTTAAAATTTTTTAAAATTAGAGACAGCGCCTCACTATGTTGGCCAGGCTGGTCTTGAACTCCTGGGGTCAAGCAATCTTCCCACCTCAGCATCCCAAAGTGCTGATATTGTATGCATGAGCCACCGCACCCAGCTCTTTCCATTCTTAACCTTTTTCCGACTCACATTTTCCATTAATATTTAAAAGCTCTTCTCTGTTTTCATCTAAGGACTGGTTAAGAAAGGAATCAGACAATACACTCAAAAGTTTCTTCTTAAATGTGATTCTATAACTTAGAATATAGAAAAGAACGTGCATTATTTCCCATAGATTAAGAGTGAGTAATTTGGGGCTTTTTTTTAAAAGACATCTTCAAAACATTTATTTTGCCCATTGATCTGCAATTTCAAAGAACTGTTTTGATTAATAGAGGAATATTAACCTCAGCCCTGGGGCCTTATTAAATAGACTAGAAACATGTTTTCTTTTTCATATACAATATGTTTTATTTCCTCTGATACAATATAGATTAAGAGAAATGAAAAGAGAGTACCAGAAAATAGCTTCAATCTTAAATAACTTGCACTCATTGTTTTGCTCATATTGCGAATTGGAGCAACTCTGGTGGGACAGAATCACAACAGTGGCCTGCCCTTGTGCCCATGAAGGCCTGTCTTTGTTGCAGTGCTTGGAGCAGTAGTAGCTGGCATGGGCGGATCAAAGGCGGCATGAAGGGATTTCAGAGCTTCATGGTTTCAGACAGCAACATGAGTTTTGTTGAATTTGTTGAGCTGTTCAAATCATTCAGGTACAGTATATGTTTCCTTCTTATTCTTTCTCAGGCCACCCATTTCTATAAAGATACTCAACGAGAGGTGTTTTCCATTCCCCATTCAGTGTCAGGAGCCGCAAGGACCTGAAGGATCTGTTTGATGTCTACGCAGTGCCCTGCAGCCGATCTGGATCCGAGTCAGCCCCGCTCTACACCAACCTGACGATTGATGAAAACACCAGCGATCTTCAGCCTGACCTAGGTTTGTTGAATATTTTAGGATCTCCCTTTGGGACCAATCTGTCTAAAACCTAAGGTCAGAGGTCCAGTCACACAAACTCTGAGGCTGTCCCACATAGTGTGCTATTACTGCTGTGTAGGAAACACTTAAGAGAAGTTTTTTTTTGTTTGTTTGTTTGTTTGTTTGAGACGGAGTCTCGCTCCATTGCCCAGGCTGGAGTGCAGTGGTGCAATCTCGGCTCACTGCTACCTCCGCCTCCTGGGTTCAATCTGTTCTCCTGCCTCAGCCTCCGAGTAGCGGGGACTACGGGCATGGGCCACCATGCCTGGCTAATTTTTTGTATTTTCAATAGAGATGGGGTTTCACCGTGTTAGCTAGAATGGTCTCAATCTCCTGACCTCGTGATCTGTCACTTCATCCTCCCAAAGTGCTGGGATTACAGGTGTGAGCCACCATGCCCAGCCAACACTTAGAGAATTATTTTAAAGTGTCATCTGGTGTCGTGGGAGCAGGTGCTACTGGCATTTTGCACAAAGAAATTCATCATTGTGTGGTTCTGCCCATGTATTTCAGGATAGTTAACCAATAAAGCCCTCCAATCATTCTGACAACCAAAAACCCTTTCCCGACTATATTAGTCCATTTTCACACTGCTGATAAAGACATACCCGAGACTGGGTAATTTATCAGGAAAAAGAGGTTTAATGGGCTCACAGTTCCACATGGCTGGGGAGGCCTCACAATCATGGAAGAAGGTGAAAGGCATGTCTCACATGGCAGCAGACAAGATAACTTGTGCAGGAAAAACTCCCCTTTATAAAACCATCATATCTCATGAGACTTATTTGCTATCATGAGAACATTTTCACATGGGAAAGACCTGCCCCCATGATTCAGCTGCCTCCCACCAGGTGCCTTCCACAACACAGAATTGTGGGAGCTACAATTCAAGATGAGATTTGGATGGGTACACAGCTGAACCATATCACTGACCATTTTCAAATGTCTGCTGGGCATGGTGTGTGTCACAGTGGAGAACCCCCAGTCTCTTCCCTGCCTACAGACAGATGTGTGTTCAATCGCAGGGCAGTAGTCTTCTGCCCTTTGACAAGGAGAGTCTTTAGTGCCTTCCACAGGGTACTTCTGTCTGAATGATTGTCCAGGATATATTTCCTACTGTGTAAACCAGAATGTCTCATTCTTCTATCCCACTCACCACCACCACCATTACTATCACCACCCATGCATTTTTCTAACCACCCATGCATTTTCAGCCTATCATTTTCCTCCTCTGTTCTTCCTGGAAACCATAAACACAAATAGAAAAAACAAAAACCTTTCCTCTTTTATGCAGTTGCTTCATAATTATTTGTAAGTTTATGTTGTCCTTGAGCTGAGACTATTAACTATTGTTCAACTTTAGTGATAAAACCTCCATAACCATGGACTAGTCAAGTAGTTACATTTTTCAAAAATTATTAGACTTTATTTTTTATTATTTTGTTTTATTTTATTTATCATTTTCATGTATTTTTTATTATTTAAAAATAATGTAATTTTTTGTAGAGACAGGGTCTTGCTCTGTTGACCAGGCTGCTCTCAAACTCCTAGCCTCAAGCAATCCTCCTGCCTCAGCTTCTCAAAGTGCAGGGATCTTAGGCATAAGCCTCCATGCCCAGCCTAGACTTTATTTTTAGAGCAATTTTAGGTTTATGGAAAAATGAGTGGAAAGTACAGAGTTTCAATATACTCTCTTCTGCTTTCCCATACAGACTTTCTTCTGTTAGTAATATCTGGCATTAGTGTGGTATATGTGTTACAACTGAGTTAATATTGATACATTATGATGAACTGAAGTCCATAGTTAACATTAGGATTCACTCTTTGTTTTGTGCATTCTACGGGTTTTGACAAATGTGTAATGACATGTATCCACCATTACAGTATCACACAGGATAGTTTCACTGCCCTAAAAGTTCCTTGTGCTCAACTTTTCCATCCCCCCACATCCTCCCTCCAAGTCCCTGGCAACTACTGCTCTTTTTATTATCTCCATAGTTTTGCCTTTTCCAGACTATCATATGGTTGGAATCACACAGTACATAGTGTTTTCAGGCTGGCATCTTTCACTTAGCAATATGCATTTAAGTTTCCTTCCTCCATGGCTTTTTGCAGCTTGGTAGCCCATTTCTTTTTACCCTGGATAATATTCCATTTTGTGGAGGTACTACAGTTTGTTTATCCATTCACCTACTGAGGTATATCTTGGTTGCTTCCAAGTTTTAGCAATTATGAATAAAGCTGCTATAAACATTTGTATTCAGGTTTTTGTGTGGGCTTAAGTTTTTCCATCATTTGGGTAAATACCTAAAAGTGCAATTGCTGGATCATATGGTAAGCCTATGTTTAGCTCCATAAGAAACTGCCAGACTGTCTTCCAAAGTGGCTAAAATTAAAATGGCCATACCAAAGTTGGTGTGAATGTGAAGCAATTGGAACATTGCAGGTGGGAATGTAAAATGGTACAACCACTTTGGAAGACAGTGTGGCAGTTTCTTACTAAGCTAAACATAGTCTTTCCGTGTGACCAGCAATTACACTACTTGGTATTTACCCAAACAAGTTGAAGATTTATATTCACTCAAAAATCTGCACGCAAATGCTTATAGTTACACTTCTAAATTATAGTAAAACTGTAATTTTAAGGGTATATCTTCAATCTCTACAAACATAAAAATGTGCAAGTAGTTACTCCCTAAAACCAAAGCCTGAATTTGGCCTGAAGTCCCCAACTGAACCTTCTTCTTTTTATTTATTTATTTATTTATTTATTTATTTATTTATTTAGAGACAGACTCTGTTGCCCAGGCTAGAGGGCAGTGGTGTAATCTAGGCTCACTGCAACCGAGGGCAGTGGTGTAATCTAGGCTTACTGCAACCGCCGCCTCCCGGGTTCAAGCAATTCTTGTGCCTCAGCCTCCCGAGTGGCTGGGACTACAGGTGCACACCACCATGCCTGGCTAATTTTTGTATTTCTAGTAGAGATGAGTATTCACCATGTTGGCCATGCTGGTCTCGAGCTCCAGACCACAGGTGATCCACCTGCCTCAGCCTCCCAAAGTGCTGGGATTACGGTCATGAACGACCGTGCCCAGCCCTTAGTTTCCTTTATTCATTGATTTGTTTTTTATTCCTATCACTATGTGAAGCCAGGAATAAACACTTCTTTGATGGCTTATTTAGGTACATTAGTAAAGAGCTTCTCCATTTTAATAATTCCACACCATTATTTCCAAAATAAACTTTGCAAGAGATGCTGGCTATCTTGTCTATGTACTGTGGTGATTCTGTTTCAGATCTGTTGACCAGAAATGTCTCAGATTTGGGGTTGTTCATCAAGAGTAAACAGCAGCTATCGGACAACCAGAGGCAGATATCTGATGCCATTGCTGCTGCAAGCATCGTGACAAATGGCACTGGGATTGAGAGCACATCTCTGGGCATTTTCGGGGTGGGCATACTTCAGCTCAATGATTTCCTCGTGAATTGCCAAGGAGAACACTGCACTTATGATGAAATCCTCAGCATCATCCAGGTTCGTGCCTGTTTTGTGTGTGCCTGTGTGTGTGATGCCTCTGGCTATTCTAATAATTTGCTGCTAAATGTTTACTCTTTCTATACTTCTTTCCAAAGTCTTTAAATCTGGGACAGAAATAGAGTTTTGCTTTTTCTGTTTTTTTGAGATGGAGTCTCGCTCTGTTGCCAGGCTGGAGTGCAGTGGTACGATCTCGGCTCACTACAATCTCCACCTCCCAGGTTCAAGCAATTCTCCTGCCTCAGCCTCCTGAGTAGCTGGGACTACAGGTGCCCGCCACCATGCCCAGCTAATTTTTGTATTTGTAGTAGAGATGGGGTTTCACCATGTTGGCCAGGGTGGTCTCAATCTCTTAACCCCACGATCTGCCCACCTTGGCCTCCCAAAGTGCTGGGATTAACAGGTGTGAGCCACTGCACTTGACCTTTTTTGTTTTGTTTTTTTAACAAAATACCAAGTATGGCCTGGGTATCATGGCTCACGCCTGTAATCCCAGCACTCTGGGAGGCTGAGGCCAGTGGATCACTTGAGGTCAGGAATTCAAGACCAGCCTGGCCAACATGATGAAACCCCATCTCTACTAAACACAAAAATCAGCCAGGGCCGTGCATGGTGGTTCACACCTTTAATCCTAGCACTTTGGGAGGCTGAGGCAGGCGGATCACCTGAGATCAGGAGTTCAAGACCAGTCTGGCCAACATGGTGAAACCGCATCTCTACTAAAAATACAAAAATTAGCCAGGTGTGGTGGTACGTGCCTATAATCCCAGCTACCCGGGAGAGTGGAGCAGGAGAATCACTGGAAAACGAGGCGGAGATTGCGGTGAGCTGAGATCACACCACTGCACTTCAGCCTCAGCAACAGAGAGAGACCCTGTCTAAAAAAAAAAAAAAAATCAGCCAGGCATGGTGATCCATGCCTATAATCCCAGCTACTTGGGAGGCTGAGACACGAGAATCGCTTGAGCCTGGCAGACGGAGGTTGCAGTGAGCTGAGATGGCACCACCGCACACCAGTCTGGGTAACAGAGCGAAACCCTGTTTCAAAAAACAAACAAAAAACAAGTATGTAAGTGTTCTTTAATATATAATTAACATAGGTCCCAGGCTTTCTCTAACTCAGTAACTATTATAAGGAGTCGGTACATAATTTTTTCTTGTTATTCTAGAACATGCAACAGATTTAGTCTAGGTTTTCAACCTCATTAGTCATTAAATGAATATGTACTAGTTCCTACTATGCTGGCTCAGTTTTAGGAGGTGGGAATATAGCAGAGAATAAGATAAGAGTTCTGGCCCTCAATGCAGCTTACATTCTAGCGGGTGAGGCAGACAACAAAGATACGATGTAATTTCAGGTAATAATGGAGTAGGGGAAAAACTGAGTCAAGTGAGGGAATAGAATGATACAGGAGGAGGGCTGAGAAGAGTTAGCAAAGGCCACTTGGAAGAGGTGGCATTTGAACTGATCCCTAAGTCAGTAACCAGTTTGAAGGTCTCAGGAAAGAGCATTCCCCACAGGGAGCCACAAGGACAAAGATCAAGACAGCAGCAAGCTGGGGGTTTATGAGGAACCACAAAAAGCTGGTGTACTGTGAGCTGCACGAGCCAGGCAGAGAATGGCAGGCATGGTGTCAGACAGATGTGCAAGGGCCCAGTCATCCAGGCCTTTTAGAGCATGATAAGGAGGTTGGCTATAGTCCATGTGAAATGGGATATCACTGAAATTTTTGAGCAGGAGAGTAACATGATTTGATTTTTTTTTTTTTTTTTTTTTTTTTTTTTGAGACAGTCTAACTCTGTCACCCAGGCTGATTGGGAGCGAGTGGCACGATCTTGGCCTCACTGCAACCCCCCCCACCCTTGCCTCCCAGGTTCAAGCAACTCTCCTGCCTCAGGACTCCCAAGTAGCTGGGATTACAGGCATGCCACCCACCATTGCCCAACTAATTTTTGTATTTTTACTAGAGATGGGTTTTCACCATGTTGCCAGGCTGATCTCGAACCTCCTGACTCGTGATCCGCCCACCTCAGCCTCCCAAAGTGCTGGGATTACAGGCGTGAGCCAGCGCGCCTGGCTGATTTACTTTTTATGAGGTTACTCTGAGCCAGGCATGGTGGCACAAACCTGTAGTCCCAGCTACTCAGGAAGCTGAGGCAAAAGGATTGCCTGAGCCCAGAAGTTTGAGGCCAGGCTGGGCAATATAGCAAGACCCTGTCTCTAAAAAAAAATTTTAAGTGGTTACTCTGGCCCCATTGTAAACTGTGCTGGTGAAGGCACAGACGCAGAGAGACTGCTTAGGAAGCTATCATAGTAACCAGCAATAGCTGGTGAAGGTTTACACTACAGGGTGTCAGCAGAGAGGAGTGGTGTGGCTGCATGCAACAAATGAGTCTAGGTTTCAACCTCCCTTATCACCTGACAGGGTATCAGTGTATTAGTTGTTCAGCAGTTGGATTTGATCACTGAAAATGATAAAATTGTGAGATTACTATCACACTGTTGAGTGCTCATTATAATATTACTAAATACAGGCATGGCACCAAGTGCTCTGTGTGAATCATCTCAGTTCACCTCTCACCAACTTTATGATAACTGCTATTATTATCCCCATTTTCACCTGGATAAACTGATACACTTTGTTTTCATAGAAATCAGCCTTGTTCTTTTCTCATTCTCTCCTTTTTTCTATTAAATAAATATGCTTAGTATAATAAATGTTTTCTTTTGGACTAAAAACCACTTCTTACCACTACATTACTAAATTAGTTCAAATATTTGGTTTAGATGTTTCCTGATGAAAACAGAACAGCTTTAAAAAATGATGTGGTGGTTTCTTTCCCCCTCTTAGTTTCCTTAACCTAAATAACACTTTTTTTTTAATCCCTTGCAGAAGTTTGAACCTAACATCAGTATGTGTCATCAGGGACTAATGTCATTTGAAGGGTTTGCAAGGTAACTTTTAAAATATCTTTTGCCCATCTTTTAAGAGTAGTATGCATTTTTCCCATGCAGTCTTAAGAAAATTTGTTTCACCTAGGTTTCTGATGGATAAAGAAAATTTTGCCTCAAAAAATGATGAGTCACAGGAGAACATTAAAGAACTACAGCTACCCCTCTCATACTATTACATCGAATCTTCGCACAATACCTACCTCACGGGCCATCAGCTCAAAGGAGAATCCTCAGTAGAACTCTACAGCCAGGTACAGGGAATGCCACTTGGAATGTGGTTTTTATTAAGCCTAATTATTTACTTAACCCCCAAAGTCACAAAAGCCTGGCCCCAGACTCCTTTGAAGAGTTTATAGAGTAAGCTGTTCCGTGTCAAATGTGAGGAACCACGATGTGTGGGAAACTGGCTCTACTACAGCAGTCATCTTCTTTACTTCTTTTGTTTTGTTTTGTTTTCCCCCATCTACACTTAACCTTTATTCTAGGCCAAAATGAAAGTGTTTGTTTGAGACTCATAGCTTTTAGATCCTAGTTAGTCTGACCTACTCCCACTAAAATTAGATTTTCCCATGGGAAAATTATCTAATCGTTTCTCTAACTGCTAAATAATATATTGTAGTGGGAAAGCATAGTAGAAAATGCAACTTTCTATGTACTTATTCCCAAAATATTGTTTGTTTTGCTTTTCAGTTTGTTAAATAATCAATCTATCCCTATGGTAACAAAAAAAAAAATTCAGAAAAAAATCTGCACAGACTGAAGGCACTGTCCCTACACATTAAATTCATGAGAATGTGCTTTGAAACTCAGTAGGCTCTCTAGACTAGAAAAAGTCCATCCTTTTTACCTAAACATCCAACTTACAATGATCTGCGTGTCCATTGCCTCTCTGCTGTACCGTCTGCAGCTTCCTCATCTACTCTGCCTTTTTTCTTAACTCTTTCAAGAAGGGTCAATTCGGTTGGAGCTAGGCAGGGAATATAAGTGTGTCATTGTGTGCGCACGTGGGTCCAGGTTTGAAAATCACAGGTGTATTGTTTACATAACCCCAGCAACAATGAGGTTTCTTTGTTCTCCAGATTCATGCAGATATTCCTCAAAGCATGGAGCAGTTTTTTTATCCCAAAGCTTGTGTAGCGAGAATATGTATTTTAAACTCTATTTTCTAAGGAACCTTTATTATGAATGAAGATGTGTCCTTAGAGTAGTGATTTTCAAAATAGGAGTTCTGTCATGGGGCCTCAGTCCCTGACACTGAAATGAGGAAGCCAGAGAGTAGGGGGTGCCATCTGCCCCACTTCAAATAATGTACTGCTCTTCTACACACTTCACATATTGGCCCTCCATTTGCACACAGAAATGCCAAAGTTAAAAGAAGTTTGAAATCCATTATTCTATAGGAATGAAATTAAATATACATATAAATACAGATATATATATTTCATATACACACATACATAGGTATATACATACATATACATGTGTGTACATATATGTATAAGTGCATATATGCATATCTATGTATATCTATGTACTTATATGTATGCATATTTATCCCAGGAAAATAAACAAGGACCAGTGTCCTGGCTTTAATCCCTACTTCATTCCTGTTTGGCTTCAAACAGATTTTAAACCTCTTAACATCACACCCCAAGGAGAGACTATCACAGCTTTTGAATAAGGCACAAGAACCCCTCAAATACACTCACAGACGGGATGAAACCTACTGTGCAGGTAGATCCCTCTTACTTCATTTCTAACCCCTCTCCACTCTTCCTTGGCCCTTCCTAATTACCTTTTAACATTAATCCATGGGACAGATGGGAAGTGAGAATAAGCCCTGTTCTTCTCATCTAGAATTTCTAGCCCAGGTTTTCCTCTTCTAGCCATATGTGGAGATCTAAGGTCACACAGACTTTGGTGAAGACCTTTAGTCCATCCATACTGAAAAGCCATCTCATCTGTTGCCAGTGGCTGAACATTACTCCCGGTCTGGCAGGGGCACCACAGAGATAAGCAGCTTGGTGTTCCAGCCACCATTTTACATAGCAATTTCCAGCCCAAGACACTGCCCCTCTAGATACTCTAGCTGCTGAAAGAAGCAGATAGCCTTGAGATTCTAGGCCACCCACTATGCTGTAAAATAGGAAGAATATAGCACATATGTCATACAAAACTGTGAAAATGAGAATCATTCCACTACCTGAGCTTAGTTGCAGAAACTCTAGTGGCCACTAAGCCCCAGTAATGGATTGCTGTCACATAGACATAATTATGTGCATTCTAACGTCAGTGGGTAAGCACATTTACAGATCTATCAATTTATTGGCTTGGGTCACTATTCCAGTATGTAATAATTTTTTAAGATGATGTACAGATAGATCTATGGAGGAAGAAGGTGCTTCAAGCAAACTTTACAGAGTTGCAACCCAAGCACATGTACTGAGCTCTGCTTCCCACTTCAGATCCAGGATAACAAATAGGTATCAACTCATCTGATTCTTTGGTAGTGTTTTCTGGAGCACTTTAATAAAGAGGTTGTGAGCTAACATATTAAAGCTTAAAGGACTAGTGTGCCTAGCTTGATTACTGATGTCTGCTGTGGGTATGGGAGAAAGGAACCATTTATGGATTATTTGCCATCTCTGCTCTAGTTGCTATTCTGGAATTAGATAGCCAGGCAAATCCTTAATAACTCTTTGCTTCTACTCTTCTTACGTGTTATGCATTCACAGCAAAGATGTTTAATCATGGTTTAATTTGGGTCTTAATGGAAGTGATTTTATCCTGATTGGCTTGCTGTAAATGTTTAGCCGGTTCATTAAGGACTCAGTGGCCTTATTTTCTCTGGGCTGTGGCATTAGTATTTTCACCTCCATTGATGTCTACCTAGATAGAGCACTTGCCTGGCTCTGTAATTTGAAGATTTCAAGGGGCCAAAGTTGCTAGGAAAATGGCCATATGGTTTTGCTATCAAATTTTACTTTCCTTTAATATTCAGCTCTGGTAAACACTCTTTCTACCTTGATCTGTTCCCTTCCTTTCCCATTCCAGATTAATTGTGGCCTTTGGTGAAAATGCCGTGTTTGTTTTAGACCATGTGCCCTTCTGCTTTAGTCCTGAGTGTGAACACTGCCTGATATGTAGAACTACATGCTGGGTTTAGTTTGAGGCTTTATCTCTAGGTGCTCACCTGGGGTGGATTTGCTCATTGATCACACAGGTCCTCTTGCAAGGCTGTCGAAGTGTAGAATTGGACTGCTGGGACGGAGACGATGGGATGCCCATCATTTATCATGGACATACACTGACAACCAAGATCCCCTTCAAGGTAATCCTTCATAACTTTCTTCAAATCAAATCACAAAGAGACATTATCTTCATTTGTCTCTTTTTTTGTCTTTTTTTTTTTTTTTTTTTTTTTTTTTTTTTTTTGAGACAGGGTCTCGATCTGTTATCCAGGCTGGAGTACAGTGGTACCATCTTGGCTCACTGCAACCTCCGCCTCCCAGGTTCAAGAGATTCTCCTGCCTCAGCCTCCCGAGTAGCTGGGATTACAAGTGCATACCATCAAGCCCGGCCAATTTTTGTATTCCTAGTAGAGACGGGGTTTCACCATGTTGGCCAGGCTGGTCTCAAACTCCTGACCTCAAGTGATCCGCCTGCCTCACCCTCCCAAAGTGCTGGGATTACAGGTGTGAGCCATTGCGCCTGGCCTTCATTCTTCATTTAAATCAGTGACTTGACCAAATTACACCTTAAGTCAAGGGTCTTTATGCTGGATCTAAATGAAGACTTCCCAAAAGTGTTTGCTGTATCATGTGGAATGTGCACATGTTCATTTTTCTGGAGTTAATCTAGAACTCTCATTAGATTCCCCATTCAACCAAAGTTAGTAACCATTACTTTATACTAGTTAGCATGTAATAATATTGTTGCAATTTATATATATATTGCATGTGTGTATATATACTTTATATACTGTATATATAATATATATACACAATATATTGTTTATATACTGTATATATATATACACTCTATATAGAGTGTATATATATATACAGAGTATATGTATATAGATAGATTTGTTAAATTCAATATAATGATAGGTGTTCCTTATAGTATATGAACAATACTCACTATAAACAGTTTCATGTCTTTCTACAAAATAGCCTTATCCTCATTCTTCATTTGAAAATACAAAAACCACCTTTGGTCAGAGTCTGCTGCATGTAACAAATGAGATGCTTTCTGTGGCTATAAATACCCTGCTTTCTGACCACCTTGACAGATATCTGGATTCTAATGAGCTGTTTTGGCTCTCACAGGAAGTGGTCGAAGCCATTGATCGCAGTGCCTTCATCAACTCTGACCTGCCAATCATCATATCGATTGAGAATCACTGTTCATTGCCTCAGCAACGAAAAATGGCAGAAATTTTCAAGGTGAGCTCTCAACGAAAAGGCAGGACGGTATGTTGGCCCTTGTCTTGCAATTGTCATTGGTTTGGTTTGGTTTTGTTTTGTTTTGTTTTGTTTTGTTTTGTTTTGTTTTGAGACAGAGTGTCACTCTCTCACCCAGCCTGGAGTGCAGTGGCGCAGTCTCGGCTCGCTGCAACCTCTGCCTCTGAGGTTCAAGCGACTCTCCTGCCTCAGCCTCCCAAGTAGCTGGGATTACTGGTGTGCGCCCCCATGCCTGGCTAATTTTTGTATTTTTAGTAGAGATGAGGTTTCGCCATGTTGGCCAGGCTGCTCTGGAACTCCTGGCTTCAAGTGATCCACCTGCCCTGGCCTCCCAAAGTGCTGGGATTATAGGCATGAGCCACTGCACCCAGCCGTCATTAGGTTTTACATGAAGCCTGTGTGGACCATGCCGCAATTAGACCTTGGCCGTGAAGCATATAAAGTTAGGGTCCCACAAACCTGAGAAATTGGGCTGTTCTCAGAGCCTGGGGCCTCTCTGGGATGGTCCGTCTTTTCAGCTGTAGTGATATAAGCATTGCTCTCTGGTCTCCTTACCCTTTCCAGAAAGCCTTAGGAGATTAGGGTGGACCAACTCTCCAACACTTCTGGTACCACAGGTCAGGGATGCCAGGATGTCATCTGTCAGTTGTATGTGGAAAAGCTGAAAATATCTCAGGGCAAGTAAGTCAAATCTTATAGAAGATCTTCTTATACCACAGTACAAAGATCCAAGTTAGCAAAGAGCTTAGACTGGCCAGAACAGTTGCTGTGTTAACAGTCAGCCCTTCCTTACATAAGGGAATGATAATGCACCCAGATTTAGGAGCAGATATTCCATTATACTTCCCCCTTCCTCTAATAGTAGAGGCATTTGTGGAAATGTGGCTCTCAGTGGGAAGGAGGGGCACTAACAAAATGTCCCAAATATCAATGCCAACAAAACTAATTAACTTTTCATATTGTTCTGGCCTAAGCTTTGATTTTTTTTTTTTTCCAACTAAAAAGTAACTTGAAGCCAGGCCCAGTGGCTCACACCTGTAATCTTAGCGCTTTGGGAGGCCAAGGTGGGTGGATTGCCTGAGCTCAGGAGTTGGAGACCAGCCTGGGCAACAATGGAGTTGATATAAGCATTGTGTCTGCCTTCCTTCCACCCACCTCCTTGAGAGACACACATTCTGCTTTGGAGATCCATGCCCAAAATCTTTGTGAGAATTGTGTATGTGGTTCTTTACACTATGTGGGGGCAAATTCTACCTATGTCTTTCTTTCATCTTTGTCCCTACTCCCTACCCCCTCCAAAGTTTCTATCCTTTTGACTTGACTTCATCTGAAACTAACCTTATTCTATAAACAACAGCCTCTAACTGATTCTCTTTTTTCTTGTTTAATACGTCAGACCACAGAATATTTTCCTAAATAGTTAGAACTGACGCCGGCTGCAGAGTGGCCTCAACCTCTCCTTCTGTCCTTCTAAACACCTCCCTTCCTTTCAGTAAGAAGCTATGAAGGGGGCGGGAGCAGGGGACAGCTTCTTTCCTAGTTCCTCTTCCTGAGACTTTTTAAATAATTCAACCAATCTAAAATATCTACTATATTTATGAAGTGTACATATTTTTATCAACTATAGATAAAAGGCATTGATTGTATGTTTTCCTTCATTCTTTTTAGACTGTGTTTGGAGAAAAGCTGGTGGCTAAATTCTTATTTGAGACTGATTTCTCAGATGATCCAATGCTTCCTTCACCTGACCAACTCAGAAGGAAAGTGCTTCTTAAAAACAAGAAGCTAAAAGCCCATCAGACGCCAGTGGATATCTTAAAGCAAAAGGTACTCCCCTTTTGTTAAACTGGTTATGAAAAGGCAGTGTGCCTAGAAGAAAGAAAAATAATATCATTCTAACCTTTCAGATGACCTGCTCGTTTACTAGTTTTTCAAGACTGACTTTCCTTAGATGATAAATTTGATTTTGGGCTTTTCATTTCATAGACCAATAAATTCTCTCATCTCACTCACCCGAGATTTAATTTGTGGAATTGTTCCCACATAGAATCTTCCTCTGTTATTTAATTTATTCTGGGTAGGATGAAGTGTGACTGTTGTGTCTGAAAGTGAGCTTTGGGGGTTGTCCATCCCATAATGACTGCTTTAGTCCCCTTTAGGGAGAGTCCCCTTAGGGAAGCCCTTGGCATGGGGCCTGTAGTAGAAGCCCAATAGCCATAGCCCTGTGATCCCAGCCTATCACTAGTTTGTGCTGCTTGGGCCCAGATCTCAACAACAGAGATCTGAGTCCAAGCACGACAAACCCACCTGTGTAGAAGACCCTCAGCCCAAAGGTCTGTGAAAAACCTCAGGTCCAGAACACAGAGTCTATTTACCAGGCTGCACCCACTTACCCCACAGGATGACAGCCAGCAAAACTATTTATCCTACTTAGGAGGGCGCTGTTGGTCCTAAAACATCACTTTGGAAACTAGCCCACTACAGACTTGCTCTCAGGCTGACCTGTTTTTCAAAGAGTACAGGCACATAGATGCTAAACATACAGAAACCAATTTCTTTACAAACATCCGAACTTGCATATTCCCTTGAAGTGTTTGTGTACTCTGAAGGTATACATTACCCAGTTTGAAGATCACCCATGACTCTGGGCCAAAAGTTGCAAAATCAGCCACCTTCAGGGGCTAAGCAGGAAATATCAGTGTGAGCAGCCAGCTGGATACAGGACAGCTGGAAGTGGTGAGGACAGGAGTGGAGTGTGCACGCCCCATCAATGAACAGCTCAAATTCAATTATTTTTAAAACACTGCACCAGCCAAGCCAGTCAGGTCTGGAGATGAAGTCAGCCCCAAGGGCCACCAGTTGGAGACCTCCACTGGGTTGACATCCAGATCTGCACTTCCAAAGTGCTCCAGGTGACCTGGCCTTTGCTTGGGTTTCCGAGGCCATGGCACCTATGCTGATGGCCTTGTTACTAAGTTATTTAAATGTTAGCATGTATACTCTACCTGACCTTCCTCAAATGCCACATCAGTGACTGACCATCCAGCAGTGGTGCTTTTTCTTCTAGAGCCCTGTTTGTCTGTGCTGTTTTCTTTATCCAACAATTCCTGCCCGGTCCTCACTGCCAAGCAGACAAAGCTGCTAAACACACATACCACTATGGTCTTCAAGATAAATGTGAATGTCTTTGCCTTTTCCATTCTGTGCACAGTCATTTGCAGGTACTTGTAAGGCTTTCATTCCACTAATGAACACAAGTCTTTTTTATGTTGAGCCCAAATCTTCCTTCCTGTTCCTCCTTCTCATTGGCCCTCCCTCTTCCCTCTGCAGCTGTACAGACTAATTTTATATTTAGAAAGCTATCATGTGTTTCCCCACCAACTTTTCTTCTCCAAGCTAAAAATTCTTGTTGTGCCAACTGTTCCTGACAGGGTATGTTTGCTAAGACTCTTTACTTACCATTAAGAATATTGTAAATATTCTTAAATTTGTGGATATTCTTGAATTTGTCAATCTTAAAATGTGATTTCTAGAACTAAGTCAGTATTCTAGGTAGTATATTACAGCACAAGATCAGTGAAACCATCATCTCCCCTAATTTGAACTTTAAACCTTTGTTAATGCAGCCTCAGACTGTCTTCCTTTCAAAAATTCTTGGTCAGCCGCTGTGGCTCGCCCCTGTAATCCCAGCACTTTGAGAGGCCAAGGCAGGTGAATTGCTTGAATCTAGAAGTTCAAGACCAGCCTGGGCAACATATCAAATCCCCAGCTCTACAAAAAATATAAAAATTAGCCGAGCATGGTGGCATGTGCCTGTATTCCCAGCTACTGGAGAGGCTGAGGCAGGAGGATCACCTGAGGTTGGGAGGCCAAGGTTGCAATGAGCCATGATTGTGCCACTGCATACCAGTCTGGGCCACAGAGTGAGACCCTGACTCAAAAAAAAAAAAAAAAATATTTAGCACACAGCGGGCTCATGTTGAGCTTGTAGAAAACAAAATCATTCGATTATTTTCATATAGACTGTTCTTATGCCCAGTGTTCCCATTTTTCCAGATTAACAGTGAATTTTAACCTTTTGTATATGAGAGCCTCATATTTATTTTTGCTCTTCTTGGTTTCAGTATATTATTACATCCTACAAGGTTCTTTGTGTATTTTGTTTCTGTCATCTGGTACATTTATTAGCAATTTCTCAAACTGTGTCTTCATCCCAAGTTGCCCTTGAGTCAGCCAGCCACGTGGAAAGGCCTGTGCCCTTCTTAAAGAACCCCCATGGCATTTGATGATTGTTGGTCTTGTCTGGTGCTCTCCTCTCTGGTAGCCTGCATTTCCCAGAGGGTGCTTCAACTTCTTTATTGATTTCTTTATTTATAAAATAGAAAACTGAAGCCTGGCCACTTGTGTGACTTTCTCAAGGCCAACCAGCTCATAGCAGTAGAGCTTAGTCTCGGTCTTTAGAGAAGCCCTTTTCAAAGGTGATACAGAAGTCAGAATACTTTAATAAGAATAGTCGCTGGAGCACTTTGAAAAACAGATTCAAAGGTCACGAATCTGACTAAGTCAGAATTGCCAGAAGAAAGGCCTGCTCATCTGTTTATAAAAAAAAAATTCCTTAAGTCACCATGGTGTCTGCAGAAAAAATAATAACAATAATAATTCTTATTATCCTGGAAGTTTGAGAAACACGATTTATCTGCTATTTTTCCCACAAAGTGAATTATCTTGTCCAAAAAAAGCTAAGGAGGTTACTGTGCAGTAAATTTGTTCTTAGTAGATCCATTCTAACTCTTGCAAATCACCTCTTTATTTTCTAAGTTCTCACAAACCAAGTGATTAATACCCCATCATGAAATTTTGTCAGCTATCACCTTGACACTGCCCACAGTATAATTTCCACAACTTACTTGTTCCTCATTTTGGAAAAATGGGATAATATAATCCCTATTTCCAGTTTTCTAAGACTGCGACCTTTCATGATGACTTCCCAGGGGGTACCAGCAATGATTCCACAGTCGTATCTGTAAGGCCTTTCTGTTTTCTGGTAGATCATGCATCTAGACCTAGTGATCTGACCTCAAATAAACCAGGTGAATGCCCAGAGCTCCATGGGCTCCGGCCTACCCCCTAACATAGAAGGCCTGTGTCATTTCCATACAAAGAACACACCCTTAGCAAGGATGGATTGATTCAGAGCAGGATTTCTGAAGCCCTCCACCTGCCTCTGGCTTGTACTGAGATGCATCCTGAGGTCTCCTAACTATACCCCACCATGATCTTCCAGGATTCTGACATTGCTCTCCTGAATTTGAACCAAAAATACTCGAACAGTTCACCCTATATGACAGGCACTGTGGCTAGGTACTGGGGAAACAGAGAATTGTAAGACATTGCTCCTGCTTAGCCCTATGAGGGCCAGTCTCCTCATCTGACCCATACCTCCAGCCCCAACCTATATCCGAGTTACTTTTATTCAGGAGCTGAGGTCCCATTTTTCTACTCTAGAATAAGTAGGATACTGCGTAGAAGGGTCCCAGCTATTGGCTGTTCATTGGGCTACCTCTCCCATGCTTCTCCTTGAGCATCTCGGGGGCCTTGGCACTCCACTTTCAGACACTGCTATTCGTGGTTCTTTGAGCAGTGTCCTTCTCCCATACAGTTCTCACGCTTTCCTGCCAGTGGGTCTGTCCAGCCCTTGGCCTCATCATTCCTATAACTTGGCGTTACCTTGAGTGCTCGCTAAGTCAAGGCCCTTCTCTTATCAGCGATAAAGAGACCTGCATTTGTAGCTCACTTGTGCCTACAACAGATTTCCCAAAGTTTTTAAGAACACTAATCCTATGAGAGACTCTGAGAACAGAAAGACGGGGGGAAAGAAATTCCCTGATTAAGTAAGCATGGGAAATGTTTATTTGAGACTGATTTCACTGGAGATCTTTGAAGATGCACTGGAGATCTTTGAAGACTCATGATGCCCTTTAGCGTATTAAATGAAGGCTGTGTGAAACTCTGTAGTAGGAATGTGTTCAGGTTTGGTTAAGCTGCTGTTTCCAGGCATTCAATGTATTTTGCGGTTCCTGTAATTGTCAGTTTTTCCATAACACCTAATAATACCCACAGAACTCCATAAAACCCATTTTGAGAAATCTCAGCCTAGACAATATCCAGTTATCTGGAATGGACTGCTTTGTAATACATTTCATATGGATATGGACACAGCCTAAATTGTATCTTCCTTATGTATATGTATTCATTATAAAGGTAATATACCAACATTTCAAAAATTTAGGGAATAGAGAATTATTTTAAAACATACATAATTCCAGGGTCAAACACAACTATATTACACAAGTTCTTAACCTTGGTAATATCCACAAATAGAATTTAGGGAGTCTATGAATAGAAATGGAAAAAAAATACATCTTTATTTTCACTAACCTCTAGCTGAAATTTAGCATTTCCTCTGATTATAAATGTGGAAATAAACTACAGTAATGTAGGCAATGCCTATTGTCACCAATAGAAATGGCAACTTTTTCATTATACTTCACAGTTGTCGCTAATATCTCCAAGAATTATTTACGCTCAATTTATATTTTCAAAAATGTTACTTAACCTACTACTATGCTTTCTACTGTGTTAATAAAAAAACACATACATTCTAATAGCACAAATTGTTCCTATAACATGTGATCACTGTATTCAACAGTATTTCCTTCATAACCATTTCATTTTATGCATTTAAAACATCATTCCGAGAAGGGATCCTATCTCACCAGACAACCAGAGAAGTATGTGACACAAAAACAAGTGAAGAACCCCTGCCGTATTAACATTTAATATCTAGCGCTTTATGACTGTCATTTTATATAATTGCACTTTAAATACATAAAACAAAGAATACAGAATTATATGTATATTTATGTAGTATATATATTTACATGTATAGCTATTTTCTGTATGCACACACATACATTGTATAGAGTATATATTAACACACACATGTATGCACACATATGCAGAATTGTATATGTGTGTGTGCATATACAATATTCTATATAATATATTCAATGCATAAATATTGAATAAAAGAATTTGTTGAACAAAAGGATTTGTTCAATTCCTTTGTTCAATAAATATATAACAATTATTTGTTCATGTCTCATTCTCTCCAGCAGACAACTACTGCTTACTGACCCCGTTCCTCTATTGTTGGACTTCTAGGTTGTTTCCGGCATTTAGTTCATGCAAGTAACATTTCCTATATTTCAGATGATTTTCTTAAGCTAGATTGGTTCCCAGACCTGTACTGATGCTCATCACTTCACAGTAATTCCACTAAACATGGAGTATGTGACCTCCCTGGCTGCACACATCAAGTTTCCTAAAGTTTCTAGGCCTGTTTTGTTAATCTGATTTATGGTTCAGAAAGCCTTTTGAAAAAAATTTTATTTAAACCAACAACAATTCTTTTGGTCTCTTTGTCCATAGGGATTCTAACATTGTTCTCAAGGTCAGGGGCCTGTAGATACTATTTTAAGAAGGAAAAAAAATGGTTTCTTAACAGAGACGTACTTTTGAAAAACTGATGGGTGACTCACTTCTTCAGTCATTTGGGATTGGTGCTGGTTCCCCAAATCACCAAAACTTTCTCTTGGAGGGGTTGTCCCGGGAACCTGGCTAGCTGAGCACCGCACACAGTCTTCTGGAGATTGTGTATAAAAGCTCCAGGACTCTTCCTGCAGGAAGGCTGACGTTCACCCAAGTGTTGACATTGTGTTTCAAGTGAATCTAGATTTTTTTCCTCCTCTCCCAAATGTATCAAAATAGGTTAAGCTACTTTTAATGATTGTGTTAAACATCAGGGGTAGTTTTGAAGGTTATAAATGAATTCAGTAGCTTGGCATCTGCAGTTTACAATTATTGCTATTTTACAGGCTCATCAGTTAGCATCTATGCAAGCGCAGGCTTATAATGGTGGGAATGCCAACCCCCCACCTGCCAATAATGAGGAAGAGGAAGATGAGGAGGACGAATATGATTATGACTATGAATCCCTTTCTGATGGTAAGAGAAACAGATCCCTATGCTGTGCACAGGAAAATTCTTGGATGATTTTCCACATTTTTCTTTCTAAAATAAATCTAGAGCTCCAAAGACCAATACTGCAGGTGGTTGTAATACTGTCCAGGAGTTTCTGAATTCAGTCACTTAAGCAAGGACTGAGGAAGGAAGGGGATTCTGTTAGCCACCACTTAAGGAAAGAAGAGGCAGGTGGGGAAGTTACAGGGAGTCATTCCTATGACAAGTTTCTAGAGGAAGAGATGGAATTGCAGCAGAGAAACCCTGTTTTCACCCTTTAGCTTCTAGTGTGTCTGGTACTTTTGGCAGGAATCGTAGGCTGAGGCTGCATCCTTTCTCCTGCACCATCAGCAGGGGGCAGCATCACAGCTCTGTGCTCTCCGTTCCTTTCACACTCTTGCTCTGGCATTCTAGCAGGGAAAAGAAAGGAGCCTCATTTCCCCTCCCTCCCTGTTTTCATACCATTAAGCCAACAAGATCTTTCCTTCTGGCCCAACCAAAGAGAAAAAACATGGGTAATACTAATGATACAATACAAAAAAGCCACATGAATTGATGTTAACTACAGATTACTAGCGGAGGATTCTTCTCACATGAGAATTAGGTTTTCAGCGTGTTTCGTTTGCGTTAAACATTTGTTAGAGATTGTAGAATGTTTACTCAGGTACCTTTGCTGATAGTAGACTGTTTCATTTTGGCGATGTCTGAAAGACAACAATATAATAATAAGAAAATGCCAAGGTTCCTATTTCTGTAAACATTATATAGTAGAATATACTGTTTCTATATAGAATAATTATTTTGCTAAATATGCAGATATGCCCAGACCAGAAACCATCTACCATTAAGTCGTCTCAAGCATAAGACAACTGAGCCGCCTCCTCCAAATATCTGCTCCTCAGAAATTTGAGTTGTCTCCAGTCATAGTTCAGTTTTGTAAGCCTCCATCACTGGTTATGCTGCAGTGTCTGTCTGCCCCCAAATATAATACCAAACTACATCATTTAGTATTTGTCCTTAGTAATAGTTGATTGCTCCATACCACCAATTAAAAGCCAGTTTGCTACACCTGAAACCCCATGAGCTAATATGAGGGACATAACTCATCAGATAGTAAGAGAAAAAAAATTAAAAGGAGTCAAGACAATTTCTCTGCAAAGTCATTGGAATGAATTTTTTTATTAACTTATTCTTCCCCATGGATTTCTTCCCCAATACAGTTGCAGTAATGCCCCATAGAAGAACAAATTGATTCAGATATGAAAGGAAAAGCACACTTAAGAAATCAACTAATCCAGATGTCATATGCCCCTATAAGTAGTTAGTCCGCTAGAAAACACATTTGCTCTTTCATAAATTACTCCTGTGCTTTTTCTGTATTTCTGAGAACAGGAAAGGGAAAGACTTTTTAGAAATTATTATACTGTAGATTTTCACATAAAGAAATAACAAAAAGCTATTATAGATGGTTTTGATTTGCAAATAACAAAATGAACAGGTGGGAGAAGGATTTTCTGATTTATTTTCATTTGGGACAGTAAAATTTAGTCCTATACCACTGAATTTCTAAGATAAGTTGCATGCAATTTTAACAATCCACGTATGCAGAGGTGGTGTATCATTGGAAAAGGGGACCACGCAAGGCTCTGTTCCAATAGACTTTGAGACCTGGGGCAATGTCTTCACCACTTTAGGCCTTAGATGCCTCAGATATGTAATGAAAAGGTTCTGCAAAGTGGTGATTTTCTTCCTCTACTTCCAGCACTAACATCTATAATGTATGACCACTTAAGCCCACTACCACTACATGAGTATTTCCCCCTTCATTGAAAGATCCCTCTGACTGGATGATTCTCAAACAGGCATTGTAGTTATGCTGTGACTTATGCAGGCCTTGTAGTTATGCTTGTTGAAGCTTGTCCAGTTAAGGCTTCCATATGTGACTATTAAATGCCTTACTAGCCATATGCCTTTGATTATTGTTGTGACCATCTCCACTTTCTCCAGCAGGGATAGAAAACAGAAATCTACCTGCTGTGGGAAGCACCATTACCAGCCTCTTAGGGGGCCTCAAAGGTTTCCTAGCTTCTTGTAATAATGTGTCCTTTTGAGAATCAGATGAGAGCTGTCACCTTTGAAAAATAAAACGTGCTCTCAAAATTCTGCACAACTGCAAGAGTTTCACAAGTTTCCTGAGACCCTCATAGGCATCCTAGATTAGGAACCCATCTCTAAAGTCAGGGTGCCCAGTTTATCTCTGTGGCATCTCTTGTCCTTGGTTTTCATGCCGATTAAATAAAGGAATTAATCTAACACCATTTGGGCTATAAAAATGAGATAATGCCTAGCCACGGAATTATTGCAAGTAAACCCTAAGGAAGTTGCAAACGAGAGTTATTTATTTGAGAAATTGTAACTCTGCCTTTTGGGTAATAAATTCTTAATGAATATTTTTCTCCCAACCTTGTCGTTTATCTTGTGTCTAGTTTTGAACGTACACTGCAGACAAATTTGAATTTATGACTTAACATAGACATATTCTATGACAATGACAGCACAATTCCAAGAAATTAATCTGTTTCTGTACCTTTGAAATGAAGTCATATTGGGAGTATTACAACAGTCAGTAATTGAAAATATGTAACATGAATGTGTCAGCCCTTGGCATGATTCACATTAGTAATGTTTACATTTCGTTTACTGCTAGTCCTTGCATCATTCAACAAAATATTAAATCTATAGAACATTTCTTGTTTCATTTATTTATAATCTAAGCTGCTGTTATTTGTGCTTTGCTTCATACCTTTGTTTAATTTATCTGGTGTTTGTCTTAATTTTCTCCTTCCTTTACCCCTTTCTGATTCTGTTTTTCTGTAGCAGATGTCCTTACTGCCTCCCCTGCTCCTAACGGTCAGGAAGGTAAATGCCATTTGAACGGGGCATTTTAACTGCATGGACGTCAGCATTCTGTTTCCAATTTCTTGGGCCCGGTTAGCATGGCGTTGTGGTACTTCTGTGAATACAAATGTAATGAAATGATTTATCTCATTTACTTCTTGTCAGCCTGCATGGCCCTGATTTGGTATAAGGTCCTTTTGGTCTAATCATTTGTGCTCTGATGATGCGATATTAAATCTTAGTGAGAAATTAGCTTTCTTGTTTTTCATTTTAAAAAATCATCATCACGATACACCTCTAATACCCTTAGAGTCATTCCGAGTAGAAAAGCAAAAAAAGAGCAAAATATAAGATTATATCTCATGATATAATATTTAGATACCTTTTATTTTCTGTTATGATTATCACTTAGTAAATTAATAACAATCATGAAAACTTTGCTTTTAATTATAATTGTAAAACTTTGCACTGCACCCAGTAATAAGTCTTTCCCCCCAGGTTTTGGCTTTCTCAAGGTAAAAGAAGTAAATAGCTTCATTTCAAAGTGAGAGTGATTAAATCATGTATGTACCTTCTAGAAGTGCTTCAGCCACTAAATCCTTCCCAAACATGTGTGCTGTCAGCTTCCTGATGTGGGATGTCTTCCATAATATTTGCATAGTTCCAATCATCTGTATGAAAATTGACATCTTCATTTAGATTATGTCGATATGCCAGATTATTTTGAATCATTTAAATTATGTCTATAAGCGACAAAAACTACTGATAAATAAATCAATTAAATTGAAAATAACTGCATCAACCCAATTTTTACAGTTAGGCTTCAAGCCATCATTTTGTTAACATACTTTATAGTTAGAGCCTCATTCTTATAGATAAGTACAAGTATCTGGATGTCCTCACAGTGATGCACATGTAGCTCTTAAGTGAAGCATTGGGTTCTTTTTCACTGAAGCCTGCTAACTAATTTTCAGACAACATTCTGGAAGACAGACCTGAAAATAAATCATGTAATGACAAGCTTCAGTTTGAGTATAGTGAAGAAATCCCCAAGAGGATAAAGAAGGCAGATAACTCTGCTTACAACAAAGGAAAGGTAGGTGAATGGTTTCTGTTAAATGACACTTGGACCATGTGGTACTCTTGTCGGTTGCAGATGGGATCCACTTCCTCCCTATCCCTCCCTTTCACCTTTCCCCTCACTTTCCCTTAGATGCCAAAGTTCACTTGGTGATATTAAGAGACACCCACCTTCCATTTATGGAAAGTTAGTCATTGATTCATCCAGCCAGTACCTACTGATGGTGTATGTGTGGCAGGTACTGAAGCGGCACAGGAGGTGGTTTAGTGATGGAGGCAGACATGTCAACTTTGCTGAAGATTAGTGCATAGAACAGTGATTATACTGTGTTATCAGAGAATCAAGGACAGGCTCTAAGGGAATATGAGGTTTGAGAAGGAAGATTTGGCTAAACAGACAAAAACAGAACATTCAGGCCAAGACGACAGCCAGGTATGTCCAGGGAATTGCAAGAAGTATTAAAGGCATTTGGGATGACCAAGAAGATAAACAGGGGCCAGATAGTAGAGGAATGACACTGAGAATAGAAAGATAAATGTGATACCCAGATCCTACCCTCAAGTGCCTCATGGTTTATAGATTCTGAGCAAATCTTTAGATGCAGTTGCAGTGACATTGTTGGACAATGGAATTATATGTCAAAAATTTGAGCCACAGAAGATACATAGTCAATCCTCTATTTAACAAAGATTTATTGACCATTCCACATGTAAGACAGTGGACCATGCACTGAGGGATGAATTAGACTCACCTCCTGCCCTCAGAAAGCTTTTACTCTAGGAAAGCTGTTGAGACATGTGTATGGATAATTACCATGCAAGGGGAAATACAGCAATAACACCAGAGAAGGACAGATAAAAGAGCTTTGGGAACTCAGAGGTGAGTGGCATATACCTTCCATGTAAAATGGTATCATTTTTCCCTTACCAGGTTTATGATATGGAACTGGGAGAAGAATTTTATCTTGATCAGAATAAAAAGGAAAGCAGACAGATTGCACCAGAGCTTTCTGACCTTGTAATCTATTGTCAAGCAGTAAAATTTCCAGGTAAGATAAGGCAATATCATCTATAACATTTAAAGATACCAAATGTTAAAAATATGCCATTTATTTAATTGGCATTGTGAACTCTCTCAAAATAACTAAACTGTGTTGCTGAAATCATTGTTATACCTCCTAAATATCTTTATTATTATAATTAGCCTTGATGCTCGTGAAGAAAAATACCATAAAATATTCATTTTCCAGGTCACACAATGTCTTTTTATAATAGTTAATAATTATAAAATAATAATACTCATAATTTCTCATTGCTAAAATGTATTAAATACTTAAGTACTAGGATTTGTGCCATTTACATACATTTCCTTTACTGTTCATAATGATTCTACAAGGTAGGCAGTATTATCTCCATTTTAAAATAAAGTCTGAGAGAGCTGAAGTAATTTGCCCCAAATTTCAAAGTATATCAGCCAAGATTCTTTGGTTTGAAAGTGGCAAAGGGAACTTTATTGACTCATGTACTTAAAAATGAAGACACACAGGTTTCAGGTAATGCTTAACCAAGGCACATGCTTTCTCTCTCCTCATTTCTCATTCCTCCTCCATCATGTTGGCTATCTCCCCTTTATTCCCTTCTGGTTGCAAGACGACTACAGCAGGCTAGCACTACATGCTTCTAGTTTCAGCTTCAGTGTAAGAGTCTCTTCCAGAACTTCCCGCAGAAGTGTCATTGTTTCTCATTGGGTCCTTTACCCAAGCCTTAACCAATCACTGTCGCCAGGGGGATGCAGTGCTCTGATAGTCTGGAGCCCATGTCACATGCTCCCCTCTGAACTGGGTAGCAAGGCCCCACCCACACCACAAGGACCAAGGATGGGGTTGAAGTGGAAGAAGAGATTTCCCCCAACTGACCATTTTTAGAAGTACAGTGGACTTAGGCTGATGAACCACTTTCCAAAAACAGTGTCCTTTTCAATTAATGAATGGTAGACCTATGGCTCTGAAGCCTATCTGTCTCCAAAGTCCTGCCCTTACCTGTTATACTGCCTGGCTTCTCTTGTTTCCGGCTGTTTTCAATGAGCATACTCAATTATATGTCCCACAAATGGGGCACCAGGGGGTGGAAGACAAACAAGAAAGTCCATAAGTACATGGAACTCAGAAAAATTCATCTCCTCATACTAGGAAAAAGGATCCTCTGGAATAAAATTTCTGAGAACAGGAAAGTGGCTAAGATAGGAGGATCAGTCTAAATGTTAGTAAACAGGGTATATAGACTTGCCCTCATCTTTTCAAGATGGGCTGAACTCAGGTCCCTCCCAGAGCATATCTTAAGCACCCGGTCTCACGCTGTGCCTGACAAATGGGCCAGAGGCATTGGGCTATTTAAAAGTTAGGTAAACTGCGTGTGGTGGTGCGTGCCTGTAGTCCCAGCTAACAGGGAGGCTGAGCAGGAGAAATGCTCGAGTCTAGGAGTTTAAGTCCAGCCTTGGCAACATATATAGCAAGATCTCATCTCTAAAAAATAATAATAATTAAATTTTTAAAAATCACAGTTAGGTAATAGTGAGTGCCCTTTTCACACACCAGAGTAAAAAAGTCATATTATTTAATGATATAAAAAAGCATATATTTTATGATATTAAAATAATTTTAAGTTTTCTCCTATAAACTGTTTTTAGACTGTTGGCAGCTGCTACTGCTTGTCTGCTAGTAAATCCTGTTGAGGAGGATATGAATCAGTAAGTAGCCAGCAAAGATTTCAAAGAAATGCAGGAACCTGGTCATTTAAGTTTAATTTCACAGACCATGACCTCATGGCATATAAGTACAATATTACCATTATTTGCAACTGGCAAAAATCTTTTTCTGATGGAGTAAAACCCTTTACCTGTCAAAGAGCCTGGAGGCTGGTATGTCCTTCATTGCAGGAACAAGGATGAGCGCCACTCTGTTCAAGAATCATACCCACTGCAGCTCTTATTCTTTATAAATGCAGTGAATGCCACACTCGGACCATTCCACTGGCTTTGTCTTTTCTTCTCAAGCACTGAGTAAATAAGGAGCACAGATTCCCAAAGATATTTGAAGTCAGTGTGAAAGATAAAGTCTCTGTGCCAGTAGAGAATCGTGGAAGGATCAAGAGGTCATTTGGTAGAGCTTCTAAGCATGTGGTTGTTCGGCTTATTTTAAAAATTCCAAGTATGTTGTTTTTTAAAAGTGTTCACATAGCGTACATTTCTTCATAGGTATAGTGTATTTTCATTTTCTTTAGAAAAATGAAATTTCTTACATTTTTCCCCAATTTTATTTCCTGTCTCAAAATAGCTAAATTGGATTGCCAGAATTATTGTTATAATACCTTCTAAATATTTCTTGTTATAATCATGTGTTTGATGCACATGAAGAAAATACTATAAATTGTTCATGTTGCTATGCCATTCATTTTAATTTTGCTACATTATCAATTTCAGTGTATGTCACCTTTCGTCATCCTAAGTCCCTTCTTACAAGGCATATGCAAAAACAAACAAACAAAAAAAAAAAAAAAACCCTTCATTGCAATGAGGCACTCAACAATCATGTGGTATGAGTATGAGGCCCACAGAAAGGAAGGAACTTTCCTACCATCAGAAGCGAGTTCAGTGGCAGGGCAAGAGCCAGATCTCCTGGCAGCTCCCCGGGCTGGGCTCTTTGCACCACACTCTGGAAGTAGTTGAGTTTTTTTGACCTGCTTTCTCTTAGGGTTTGTTTCTCAGTTGCATTTAGTACTTCTATTGTCCTGGGTTTTTTTTTCTCCTTCTAATAGGAAAAGAAAAGGATATGGTATTTTTATTTTATGACCCCACTTACCTAGTTTCCAATATCTTCCCACAAGCTCCCCTGCATCCCCCACTCTCCTCAGGGACCTAGATACACTGCCGTCTTTCTAGTGCCAGGCCATTGCTCAGAGTGTTCTCAACCTTGCCTGGCCTGCCTTCTCCCCTTGGCCCCAATCCAAATTCCAAGGACGGGGTCCTTGTAAAGTATCTGAGACTCTTCAACTCATTGTGACATCTCCTTTCTGGAGCTCCTTCATTTATGGGCGTATTTTTGGGTACCTCCTAGATACCCAATTGTTCCACAGTTAGGAATACAACCTTGTTCTTTTGAGTTTTTTTATTTTGACAGCTTTAGTGGTACAAGTAGTTTCTGGTTACATGGATGAATTGTATAGTGATGAAGTCTGGAATTTTAGTGCACCTGTCACCCAAGTCGTGTAAGTCATACCCAACAGGTAGTTTTTCATCCCTCACCTTCCTCCCACTCTCATTCTGAGTCTCCAATGTCCATTATACTGCTCTGTATGCCTTGACATACCCATAGCTTAAAAGAGTACAACCCTGTAAGAGAAAAATTATTCAGTGGTGACAAGATCATCAGATAAGATCATGAGTCGAGACCTGGGCTCTTGGCTACCACGCTCTGTGATTTGGCCAAGGCAAATCTTCTCTCTGAGCCTTTGTCACTCAAAAGTGGAGTTTACTAGAATCCTTATTTACTACACTTGCTGAAATCTCCAGAATCACCCAGGCCTCTTGATTAACATACCCAGTCTCAGGCTTCTCTACCAGGGATTTACACTTGGAAGGCACTGGGAGGTCCTGGTCCCTGGGTTTCTAAGGCAGGCAAGTCAGGAACAGGAAGAGCCAGATGATCTGGAATTCTGATTTTGAGGGGGATTTTGCCTCATTCTCCTTTGAATCCACCACACAGCCCACAGAGCAGACACCCAGGGATTCCATGGTGAGGCTCGTCTGGAAGATTCTGTGACTTCCAGGGTTCATTTTTATTCCTACACTGAAGGAGCCACATGGAGAGAGCCTTGCAAATGTCAGTCCATTCCCTGGATACACACTGTCATTTTCTCAGCACTGAGAGATAAGCTTTGTTCATCAAATAGTGGTTTGCTAACAAGCCATTTGAATGACAAAAGTAGAACCCTGCTGCCTTGGGCAGCTTTGGGCTAGCTGGGTGTGGGTCCCTGGCACTGAGTGTTGCCATTCCCCACAGAGAGCCTTGGCCGTCCCCCATGGCTGTTCTGGGTTACTCAGATCCACAGTAGTGCTGCAGGTTGGAACACCTTGGAGGGCAAAGGGATGCATTTCAGGAAATGAGAGGGCTAGGAACAGAACTTTTGGGAGAATGTCAACCAACACACCATTGAGAGGTAGCCCTGTTCACTGAAACTTAATTACCCTTGGTGCCTCCCAATATCTTGCAAAACCAGTGAAGACAGCTCTTTGGGCCTACAGTAAGATGAGGCCCAGCTGTGCCCTGCAGAGCATGGCAGGCAAGGCACTCAGGAAGGAGAAGGAGCCGTGTGACCCTGTGAGTGGCTCTTGGACTGTCCCCAGACTCAGCTTCTCTCCTGATTTTAGCTGTGCCAATATGTTGAATCCTCTGATGTGTCCGGAAAAGCATCCAGAAGAAAGCCTAGCACTGATTATATTTACAGTAATGGATCACTTAATCATGGAGAGACATTCTGAGAAATGCTTCATTAGATTATTTGGTCATTGCGAAACATCATAGAGTGAACTTAGACAAAGCTGCAGTGTAGCCTACTACACACCTAGGCTAAATGGTGGAGCTGATTGCTCCTAGGCTACCAGCCTGTATAGCACGTTACTGTACTGAATACTGTAGGTAAGTATAACACAATGAGAAGTATTTGTGCATGCAAACATACCTAAAAAGACAAGGTACAGTAAAAATATGGCATGAAAAATTTAAAACGGTACATCTGTATAGGGCACTTATCATGAATGAAGCGTGCAGGCCTGGAAGTTGCTCTAGGTGGGTCAGTGAGTGAGTGGTCAGTGAATGTGAAGACTTGGGACATTACTGTACATGACTATCAACTTTATAAACACTGTATACTAGGTTACACTACATCTATAAATAAAAAATTTTCTTCAAAATAAATTAACCTTAGCTTACTGTAACTTTTATTTTATAAATTTTATTTTGTTAACTTTTGATTCTTTTGTAATAACACTTAGCTTAAAACACACACACATTGTATAATTGTATAAAAATATTTTCTTTCTTTTTTTATTTTTATTTTTTAATTAGACACCTGACCTTGCTCTGTCATCCAGGCTGGAGTGCAGTGGTAGAATCATGGCTCACTGTAACTTTGAACTCCTGGGCTCAAGTGATCCTCCCACCCTAGTCTTCTGAATAGCTAGGACTACAGGCATGTGCCACCAATACCTGGCTAATTTTTTTTTTTTTTAGAGACAAGGGTCTCACTATGTTGCCCAGGCTGATCTCCTGGACTGATCTGCCTTCACCTCCCAAAGTGCTGGAAATACAGGCATGAGCCATCGCACACAGCCATTTTCTATCTTATTTTTTTTTTCCTTTTTTTTCCCCCATTCTGTGACTCTAGCCAAAGACATTTGCTTTCTTTATTCTATAAGATTTTCTCCATTTTTAATTTTTTTACTTCATTTTATTTTTTTTTATTTTTTAAACTTTTTTTACTAAAAACTGAGATACAAACACCCACATAAGCCTCAGTCTACATAGCGTCAAGATCACCAATATCAGTGTCTTCCACTTCCACATCTTCTCCTATGAAGGTCTTCAGGGACAATAACAAGCATGGAGCTGTCATCTCCCGTGATAACAATGCTTTCTTCTGGAATACTTCCTGAAAGACCTGCCTGAGGCTGTTTTACAGTTAACATATATATGTGTGTGTATATATATATATATAACTTAAATATATGTATATACACACACGTAATGTAGAAGGAGTATACTCTAAAATAATGATAAAAAGTATAGTATAGTCAATATATAAACCAGTAACATATTTATTATTAAGTATGTTCTGTACATAATTGTATGTACTAGACTTCTATATGACTGGCAGTGCAGCAGATTTGTTTACACCACTCTAATCACAAACACTTGAGTAATGTGTTATGCTATCATGTTAGGACAGCAGAAGGTGACAGGAATTTTTCAGCTCCAGTACAATCTTAAATGGGACCACCACCATATATATGGTCTGTTGACCTAAATGTTGTTTTGTGGCTAATCAATGTACATTGCCTGTCTAGTTAGGGAGTTGATTTCAAAGCTTCCAGACAAATTAGGATTTCTGAAGGAAGATGCCATCATATGCACTGAAGTTAATTTATTCTTTTGTTTTTTAAGTAATTTTTTTTCTTTTTAGAGACAGAGTCTTGCTAAGTTGCCCAGGCTGGCCTCAAACTCCTGGCCCAAGTGATTCTCCTGCCTCAGCCTCCCAAGTCACTGGGACTACTGGTGTGCACCACTGCATCTGGTTCTGGAGTTGGTTTATTCCTAAATACCTAGATGACTTCTGCTCAAACTTCTATCTTGAAGCTTTAGTCACGTCAGATGTTCCAACATCTATATCTAAAATAAGCTTTCTCATTCACAATCGCAAGGGAAAACACAGATGAAAGGAAAACCCTGAAATTAACTAGAGACTCAGCAGAGGAAGGGAGGCAGCCACCAGGCTAACCGTGTGGATTTAAATCCCAGCTCTGTCTCTCCATGACCTTGACTTGAACAGTTATGTATTATAGCTGCTCTGCACCTGGGATTCCCTATCTGTAAAAGGGGTGTAACAGTCCTAACCTAAAGGATTGCTGTAAAAATTAGCAATAAAGTATCTAGTGTGATTAGCACATCGGCTGGAACATGACGGATGGATCACTTGAGGTCAGGAGTTCGAGATCAGCCTGGACAACATGGTGAAATGCCGTCTCTACTAAAAATACAAAAATTAGCCAGGTGTAGTGGTGCACACCTGTAATCCCAGCTTTCTGGAAATGTCGTTATTGGTAAGTGAGCCAACAGGGTAGATGAAGGTTCATTTGTTGCTTCTTCATTATTTTTCTGGACCCCTTCTCACCATTCAAAATCCTTCCCCTTTTTTGATCACTCAGCCCTTGTTTACATTCTTCCCCTCCCCATCCCAAAAGAATAACCAGGCTCTTCACTGAGATACCCACATACTGGTAGAAGATATTGACATGTGGCAGGATACATGCAAAACTCCAGAATGAACAGAGCCTCTACCCCTGGCCTCCTCATCAGTTTTACTTGGGAGAAAATCCATTATTAAGTAATTGTGTCAAGAGCAAAATGTACACAAATATTAAGATCAAGGCATGAGAACTCAATAGTCTAAGTTTGTGCATGTTTGCTGTTATGAATACTTTGGAGGAGAAAAAAACACCTTAAAAGCCCCACGTTAAGCTATAATAATAAAAGCTACTATGGACTGAGCACTTCCCTGAACAAGACACACTACTATATTACCTTGTTTATTCCTAACCACAGCCCATTTATAGATGAGGGAGTGATGTAGAGAAGTTAAGTAACTTGTGTGAGGTTGCCCTGCTAAGAACAGATTTTAAACCCAGCGGTCTCACTCCAAAGTGTGTGCTCTTAAATACTATTCTATCCTGTCTCCTCTGATGATGTTCTTGGAAGGGGTATCATCATCGGAAAGAGGACCTCCTGAATGCTGCTTCAGCTTAGCGAATTACTCTCCAAAAGTACAATTACGACACTGGGAACAATTTGGAGGCAATTCTGGCTTCACTGGTGCCTTCAGCTCACTCTTTTTACATTGGAGCCAGGTCTATGTGGTGCGCATTCATTTCCTCATTCAGCAAATGTGTATTCAGTTCCTGCTCTGCACCAGGCACTGTGCCAGGCATGAAGGATCCAGGGAGTGGTTAGACCAGGAGTGAGAAAGAGAAGCCATGCAACATCATTATCACCATATTTCCCATTTAATCTTCAGACTAACCCTATCAGCGAGTTCCTATCATTACACACATTTTGTAGATAAGGAAACTGAGGAACAAAGAAGGAGGTGTTAAGTCAAGGCTAATACCAGTAGGAATTGAACCTAGACAACATGATACTAAAACTCAAGGAATAACCATTCCTTCATCTCTCCAAATTAAATAATTAGCCCCTGATCATTTCTGGCCACAGCACCTTCTTTTCATGCAGTTTTTCAAAATCTTTCTGATGCACAATCAGCTAAGTGTGTGTGTGATTTTGTGGTCATTCTATGATAAGCAGGCAGTTCTTGTTGCATTTGCCTATAGAGATTTTTAAAACTTTGCTTCAATTGCCTACAGTGCTATTATTAACAGAACAAAAACTGCTAGTAGGGTTTCTGTACTAGGTTCCAAGGGAGTAGTAGGACTTCAAAATAAACATTAACGGGGATGGAAAATGTTGAGTTGCCTTGCTTGTAGTTTTTGGCTTATTTATTTTCATTTTATGGGAACAGGACTGTCAACTCTAAATGCATCTGGCTCTAACAGAGGAAAGGAAAGGAAAAGCAGGAAGTCCATTTTTGGCAACAATCCGGGCAGAATGAGCCCAGGGGAGACAGCATCATTTAACAAAACATCTGGAAAAAGTAAAGTCACTTTCTTACAATATCTTTGCTTGATTCTGCATGCTGGATCATTTAGATATTTTACCGTCTAAGCACTTCCCTTGAATTTTTAAATTCTTTTCCATGAACGTCAATATTGTCTAAGTATAGTATAAATTTTGTAATTGCTAATTTACACTTTTAACGTACTAAAAACAGCATTTCAGGTTTGGCACAGTGGCTCATGCCTGTAATCCCAGCATTTTTGGAGGCCAACGCGGGTGGATCACTTGAGGTCAGGAGTTCGAGACCAGCCTGGACAACATGATGAAATGCTGTCTCTACTAAAAATACAAAAATTAGCCAAGTGTGTTAGTGCACACCTGTAATCCCAGCTACTAGGGAGGTTGAGGCAAGAGAATCGTTTGAGCCCAGAAGGCAGAGGTTGCAGTGAGCCGAGATCGCACCACTGTACCCCAGCCTGGGCGACAGAGCAAGATTCTGTCTCAAAAAAAATTTAAAATTAAAATAAAATAACATTTCACTGAAGATGTTTGAGCAGTGTTTACCTCACGAGTTAAAATTAGAGGCACCTTGGAACATTCTAGTGGTTTCTTGGAACTGTTCTCTTCACCATTATAACTCCAGAATATATGGCTATTTTATTTCTAGTTACTTTTTATTATGAAAGTAATAAATTCTCATAGTTAAAAACTCAAACAAGACAGAGTATTATTAAAATTCCTTTCCACTCAATGTCCTGGTCCTTTTCTCCAGAGGTAACCACTGTTAAGTTTATTGTGTTTTGTTCAAGAAAATAAGATCCTTTTAAGATAATCCAAATAGGATGCAGGCATACTTCGGAGATATTGCAGGTTTGGTTCCAGACCACTACAATTAAGTGAATATCACAATAAAGTGAGTCACATTAATTTTTTGGTTTCCCAGTACATGCAAAAGTTATGTCTACACTATACCATCGTCTATTAAGTATGCAATAGCATTATGTCTAAAAAATGTACATACTTCAATAGAAAATACTTTATTGATACAAAATGCTAACAATCATCTGAGCCTTTAGCAAGTTATAATCTTTTTTCTGGTGGAGGGTGTTGCCTTGATGTTAATGGCTGCTGATTCATCAGGGGGGTGATTGCTGAAGGCTGGGATGTCTGGCAGTTTCTTACAAGAAGGCAACAGTGAAGTTTGCCACATCATCCGACTCTTCCTTTTACAAAAGATTTCTCTGTATCATGCAGTGCTGTTTGATAGCATTTTACTCATGGTAGAACTTTCAAAACTGGTGTCAGACCTCAAACCCTGCTGCTGCTTTGTCAACTAAATGTATGAAATATTCTAAATCCTTTGTTGTCATTTCAACAATGTTCACAGGATCTCCACCAATAGTAGATTCCATCTCAAGAAACCACTTTCTTTGCTCATCCATTAAGAAGCAACTCCTTATCCATTCAAGTTTTATCATGAGATTGCAGGAATTCAGTCACTTCTGCAGGCTACACTTCTAGTTCTCTTGCTGTTTCCACCATATCTGCAGTTACTCCCCCCACTGAGGTTTTAAACCCCTCCAAGTGATCCATGAAGTTTGGAATTAACTTCCCCCAAACTTCTGTTAATGTTGCTCTTTTGACCTCCTTCCGTGAATCATGAATGCTCTTAAGGGCGTCTAGAATGGTGAATTCTTTCTAAAAGGTTTTCATTTTATTTTCACCAGATCCATCAGAGGAATCACAACTTATGGAATCTTTAGCCTTATGAAATTTATTTCTTAAATAAGACTTAAAAGTTCAAATTACTCCTTGTCCATGGGCTGCAGACTGGATACTGTGTTAGCAGACATGAAAAATCATGCTGTAAACAGATGTGCTGTCATCTAGACTTTGTTGTTCCATTTACAGAACACAGGCAGAGTAGATTTAGTGTGATTTTTAAGGGCCCTAGGATTTTCAGAACTGTCCGTAAGCATTGGCTTCACCTTCAAGTCACCAGCTGCATTAGCTACTAACAAGAGAGACAGCCTTTTCTTCGAAGCCAGGCCTTGACTTATCTTCTCTAGCTATGAAAGTCCTAGGTGGCCTCTTCTTCCAATAGAAGCCTGTTTCATTTACATTAAAAATCTGTTGTTTGGCCAGGCGTGGTGGCTCACACCTGTAATCCCCACACTTTGGGAGGCCGAGGCGGGCAGATCACAAGGTCAGGAGATTGAGACCATCCTGGCTCACACGGTGAAACCCCGTCTCTACTAAAAATACAAAAAAAATTAGCTGGGCATGGTGGTGGGCGCCTGTAGTCCCAGCTACTCAGGAGACTGAGGCAGGAGAATGGCGTGAACCTGGGAGGTGGAGCTTGCAGTGAGCTGAGATCGCGCCACTGCACTCCAGCCTGGGCAACAGAGTGAGATGCCATCTCAAAAAAAAAGATCTGTTGTTTAATGTAGCCACCTTCATCAATGATCTCAGCTGGATCTCATGAATAACTTGTTGTAGTTCTACATCAGTACTTGCTGATTTTTTGTTATGGAGATGACTTCTTTCCTTAAACCTCATGAACCAACCTCTGCTAGCTTCCAACTTTTCTTCTGCAGCTTCCTCATTTCTCTCAACCTTCATAAAACAGAAGAGAGTTCAGGGCCTTACTCTCAATTAGGCTTTGGCTTAAAATATGTTGTGGCTGGTTTAGTCTTCTCTCCAGACCACTAAATCTTTCTCCATATCAGTAATAAGGCTGTTTGGCTTCCTTATCTTTTGTGTGTTCACTGGAGTAGCACTTTTAATTTCTTTCAAGAACTTTTCCTTTGCATTCATAACTTAGCTAACTGTTTATCACAAGATGCCTAATTTTTGACCTGTCTTGGCCTTTGACATGCCTTACTCACTAAGCATAATTATTCCTAGCTTTTTATTTCTTTCTTTTTTTTGAGGTGGAGTCTTGCTCTGTTGCCCAGGCTGGAATGCAGTGGCGCAATCTCAGCTCACTGCAGCCTCCACCTCCAGGGTTCAAGTGATTCTCCTGTCTCAGCCTCCCGAGTAGCTGGGATTACAGGTGCATCTGCCTGGCTAATTTTTGTATTTTTAGTAGAGACGGGGTTTCACCGTGTTAGCCAGGCTGGTCTCAAACTCTTGACCTCTGGTGATCTACCCGCCTCAGCCTCCCAACGTGCTGGGATTATAGGCATGAGCCACCGTGGCCAGCCTAGCTTTTGATTTCAAGTGAGAAATGTGTGATTCTCCCTTGCACTTGAACATTTAGAGGCCATTGTAGGGTTATTAATTGGCCTTATGTCAGTATTGTTGTGTCTCAGAGAATAGCGAGGCACGAGGAGAGGGAGAGAGATGGGTGAAGGGCTGGTAAGTAGAGCAGTCAGAGCACGCACATTTGTCAATTAAGTTTACCGTCTAATGGCACCCCAAAACAATTACAATAAAACATCAAAGATCCCTCATCACAGATCACCATAACAGATATATAATAATGGTTAAAATTTTGAAATTTTGCAAGAATCACTAAAATGTGACACAGAGACACAAAGTGAGTGCATGCTGTTGGAAAAATTGTACCAATAAACTTGTTGGAGGCAGGGCTGCCCCAAACTTTAAATTTGTTTAAAAAAAAAAATAAGCGCAGTATCTGCAAAGTACAATAAAACAAAGCACAATAAAACAAAGTATGCCTCTATAACCAAACATATGTGTATAACCTTTATACTTGCTGTAACTTTTCACATAATTTTCTGTACATATAGCTTCCTTATTCTCTTTAATGCCTGTGTGGTGAGCCACTGCATGGATATACTGTCATTTATTTAATCACTTCTTCACTGATACATTTGAGTTGCTTCCGGGTTTGATTTGATTTTATTTCCTATGAAAAACTGCTGGCATGAATATCTTTATACATATATTGTTTATTTGTGCAAATATACCACAACCCAGATGAAGTACTGAGGCAAAGGACTTCCAGGCTTTTTAATTTAAACTGATGTTGCTACATTCATTTTGTTTTGTTTCTTGTGGGGTTTTTTTTGTTTGGTTTTATTTTGTTCTTTACTTTTTGTAGAGATGGGCTCTTACCATGTTGCCCAAGCTGGTCTTGAACTTCTGGGTTCTAGCGATCCTCCCACCCTGACCTCCCAAAGTGCTGGGATTATAGGAATGAGCCAGCACATTCAGCCACCACACTCATTTTAAAACTAAGTAGCCACCATGTTTTTTCAAAGTGGCAAGCTAACTCACAAGTAAAATCCAAGAGGTATTCTGATGTGGTTTATATGCTATGACTGTTTACTGGGATGTTGTTCAAGGTCTATCTTACTAAAATATTTAAAGTTTTCTACACTAATCTGTGGCTAATTTCTTGGGGGGTTTAGGTTCCTGTGAAGGCATTCGACAGACCTGGGAGGAATCTTCTTCCCCTCTCAACCCAACCACATCCCTCAGTGCTATCATTAGAACTCCTAAATGTTATCATATCTCGTCGCTGAATGAAAATGCCGCCAAACGTCTGTGTCGCAGGTATTCTCAGAAACTGATCCAGCATACCGCCTGTCAGCTGCTGAGAACTTACCCTGCTGCCACCCGCATCGACTCCTCCAACCCGAACCCCATCATGTTCTGGCTCCATGGGATACAGCTCGTGGCACTCAACTACCAGACCGATGGTAAGGGGCCTGCATGCTCACCTCTCTCCTTTGCATCTTACATTTCAGTAAATGCAGTTTGACAACATTTTTTCAAATGGGCAAGATTCCAGACTGGGGCACATCGTATGTGAGAATAAAAATATGATGATGGAAAAGAGAAGTGAATTTGATACTGAATTGTGCCTCTGATGTTTCAGATTAAGGTGATAGAAAAGAGCCTTGAAGAACCTTGAAGGGGCCTGTAAGGTCTCCTGGTCCTTCCCCTTTTTTAATGCAGTTTTTCAAACACCAAGCTGCTCTTGACAGACCCATGCCTGGTTTATGTTTAAAGCTCTTTTTGCAGCAGGGATTTCCTAACACCGCCTAGTTAACCTGTCTCACTACAGAGTTGTTCTTGCAATCAAAAAGTAATGTCGCTCCAACCACTTTGCAAATTAAAACCATTTTAGCTTCTTATCCTTTTGGAACTGAGATGGAGAATAATGGTCTTGTGCCCTAAGAGTAGCTAGCAAAAGGAAAACAAGTATGTGAAGTACATGAACAGAGTAAGTAGTGATCATGTTTCTCCACAGTCAATGAGACTCTGATATGAGGCCTAAAACTCCAGAGTAGAAGCTGCCGTTGACTGCACGCTCACTGTGCATTAGGCAGCACGCTGAGTTCTTGACCCCGTAATATCTAATCTTCACAACAGCCCTAAAGTTGTGTACCTTTATGTTTGCCATTTCTCAGATGAGCAAACCAAGGCAGAAATTGGTTAATTTGTTGAAGGTAGGATGACTTGTACTAAGAAATTCAAGGAGTCTGGAAGTTTAAAAGATAAAGCATTTTGTTTCCACTTGGTTATGGGGGAGGAGAGGAGCTACAGACAGTGAGGAAAGAGTAGATAAATGTTTCCTAAAAACTCATTCCTAAACCACAGTTTTTCCCTTGAACAGTCAAGCGGCAGTCAGCTGTTATCATTCATCTCACGTGAACTGAATCCAGTCTCATCTAACCATGCTGAGCCACAAATCACAGTATGGCCTTGTCTCCAGCTGAGGTCAAACCACAGCTTTAGCTCTGGGACCAGCTAGCTACCTGGCACTGGTGCCAACAACACCCGTTGGTGGATGACCCCAAAGACATATGATTAGAGATATTGGTCGTGTTTCTGCCCTTGTTATATGTGCTTCTTTCAGTTAAAATTAAATAAGATGATCCCAGTGAAGTACCATATTTAGCATAGTGTCTGGCACATAGAGAGCATTCTACAAAGGTTAGCTATCATTGAGTGTGTTTGATAAGTTATGAAAACAGTATGATTTGGGCTCGCAGACGGAAATAATCGTGAAATACTTTCAAAGTTGTAAAAATTTTATTTTCTATTTCTGTTCATTCTTTTCTGAGTGGCTTGTGGGTTCACATCTCTAGCCCTGTCTGTAGTCCTGTGTCCACCTGGTGCCATTGGTTATTATACCAGCATATTTTAAGTAAACTGAAGTCACTATCAAAAGATTTTCTCAAGGAAATGGAAGTGCATTTCGTTTTGGATGTGCCCTTTCTCCAGAAGTGCCAGGACTGGTATAGACACACTGGCTCCACTGATGGCAAAAGGGAGCCACAGGTGAAGGGGACACAGGGAGCTGCCACTCCGTGGGTCACCCTGCTGTCCAGAAGTACAGACTAAAGCTGCCTGTCCTCGACTCACCCTTAAAGGCTTTGCCTCTATTCCAAATCAAGTTGGGATTGAGAGTACATCTTTAAGCCATCCCAATCAAATGACTGTGCTGGTGGTTCATCCTCAAATTTCTCTGCATAATCTTCCAAACCAGGAAAAGGTGCTATCACATAACCTCTCTCCATTCAGTGTGCTGATTAAACATCTCCCCATGTTGGACAAAGTACAAGCAACATGGAGTATCCGTGTGTTCATCTGTACAAGTGGTCTTCATTTCTGCAAACTGGGGGTAGAGCCTGATTTCATATTAATACTTTGCACACGGTAGATGCTCAGTAAACACTTGCTACTCTGAGTTGAGGCCAATTATCTCCACCAGCCCCACTGCAATATGAACATGTGGTTCTTGATTTTTGGTCAAGACCTTTTCCAAGTATTTACTTCTCTGAATTGCAAATTCAAACAGATAGGTAAGGCCAGATACAGTGGCTCACACCTGTAATCCCAGCACTTTGGGAGGCCGAGGTGGGTGGATCACTTCCGGCCAGGAGTTTGAGGCCAGCCTGGCCAGCGTGGTGAAACCCCATGTCTACTAAAAATATTTTTTAAAAATATAGTGGGGCTTGGTGGTGTACACCTGTAGTCTCAGCTACTTGGAAGACTAAGCGGGAAGCAGAGGTTGCAGGGTATCAATATTGCACCACTGCATTCCAGCGTGGGTGACAGTGCGAGACTCTGTCTCAAAAAATATATAGATGGGGCTGGGCACGATGACTCATGCTTGTAATCTCAGCACTTTGGGAGGCCAAGGCAGGTGAATCACCTGAGGTCAGGAGTTCGAGACCAGCCTGACCAACATGATGAAACCCCATCTGTACTAAAATACAAAAACTAGCCAGGCATGGTAGCATGTGCCTGTAGTCCCAGCTACTCAGGAAGCTAAGGCAAAAGAATCGCTTGAACCCAGGAGGCAAAGATTGCAGTCAAATGAGATTGCGCCACTGCACTCCGGCCTGGGCGACAAAGTGAGACACTGTCTCAAAAAAAAAGAAAAAGAAATATATAGATAGATAGATAGATAGATAGATAGATAGATAGATCCAATAGATTGATCAGAGTCAACAACTGAAGCACCATTTTTCAATTGTTGAAAAGAATTTCCAGGCTAGGAAGTGCTTGATTATCCATGAAGCACCCCAACCAAATAGCAGAGAAACCCTCCCAGGGCCAACCTCCCAAGAGGTTTCATGGATCTTCTGCTCTGCGACTTCCTGGATTTCAGGGGATTCTGATGCTCCAAGTGGGTGTCCATGGACTTATGGCCATCCCTTCCCAAGCTTTCTGCTGGTTCCATCAACTCCAAGGAGGTCTGAAGTGATCTGGAACTAGGAGTTTCCCAGATCAACACTCAATAAAACCAACTCTTGAGTTTAGAAACTGACCTGAGGCTGGTATGCAAACCCTGGTTATTGCTGGCAACAGACCCTCTAAGTTCTTTGCATCTGAGGCAGAACAGTACCTTACCATGTGTAAACATGAAACCCTAGTCAAAAGAAAAACCTCTTTTTTTAAAGAATTTATTAAGCTTTTTTGAATGACAGACTTTTCCAATCCTCAAATAGAAGGATAAACAGTATGTGAATGGTGTCTACGTAATGCAGAGTATTTTAATGAGTAGAAGACCATCAAGGCGATGGTATGCTTGATCTATCATTATGTGCATTGTTGCAGAGGTGTAGCAGGGTTACACTGATTTGTGCATACTCTTTCACTTGGTTGGAATGATGATTTTTAAACTATAGCCCCAGATGAAGTTCTGGGACCATGTCCAGGGGACAGCAAGAGGGCTAGATTTGAGGTCCCACCTTTATTTCAAACTGTGCGGCTCTACATGGATCTCTTTTACATATTAGGTCACCAAGTTAGATTTCAGTTAAGAAACTGAGCATTAGAGGAAAGAGCTGATGCATGCTGGACTTAATACCTAGGGGATGGGTTGACAGGTGCAGCAAACCACCATGGCACATGTTTACCTATGTAACAAACCTGCACATCCTGCATATGTACCCCAGAACTTAAAACAGTAAAATAAAATAGTTTTTTTAAAACTTCAACGTTTTAATAACAGCTTTAGAGTTTTGGCTTTACAGCTTTAAAGTTTTGGAAAACTATTAGGATAGACACGGTGCTACTGAAATCACTTGAGATTGATGTCATGATCACAAAAAAATATAGTTACTGTTTATTGAGCTCACCATCAGGTGAGCATTTGAGTGTGTAAGAGCCTAGAAACAGTGCAGGAATCCAACTGTTCATCAAAGTACTGTACCAAATAAAATTTGGCAACAAAAAACTCAAAGCTTCTCTGAAGGTTCCTGATGTTTATGATTGAGGGGATTGTGGACATGATGTCAATCAGATGTGATTTTTTTCATGTTTACAATTTTTTAAAAAGAAGTAGATGTATTGTAATTTATGGGATGAAATTGAGATTTCAAGGAAAAGCATGTTTTTCTGTCTATTCTCCTCTTCTTTCTTGTATAATTAAGATTCTTATCTTACATTTGAAATAGCAAGAATTGTCCATACAATTGTCTGCATGGTTTAGAGATAAGCCATTATTCCTTTCTAAAATTTAGTATAAAATAAGGTACAGTTGCCCCTCCATATCCTTGGGTTCCACATCTGTGGATTCAACCAGCTGTGGATTGAAAATATTCATTAAAAAAATGAATGGCTGCATCTGCACTGAACATATACAGCCTTGTTTCCTTGGTTTTTTTTTCCCCTAAACAATACAGTATGGCAACCATTTACACAGCATTTACATTGGATTAGGTATTATGAGTAATCTAGAGATGATTTTAAGTATACAGAAGAGGGAGCATATATTCAGGGCAACTTGAATCTACGCTCCCAGGGGAAAAAAAAAGAAGTGTACAGAAGGATGGTATACGTTATAATGCAAATTCTATACCATATATATCACAGACCTGAGCATCTGTGAACTTTGGTACCTTCTCCTCCTGGAACCAATCCCCCATGGTCAACTGTATTTCACAAGATTTTTCAGACAGATGTAGCAAATATTTGCAAAGGCATTTTTAAGTGGTGGAACCTAGTTTGGAGTGGTAACACAGGGCAATCCATAGACTGTAAGCCCCAGAGGGACAGGAATTTTTCTCTTATTACCTGCTGTATCTGATGCCTCACACAACTCGGCATATAGTAGGCATTTATCAATCTGTGGGACGAATGGATGATTATCTCTTTTTCATGCTGGAGCTTAGGGAAAATTGATGCAAAGTTCTTTTGAACTTTAAATTTATTAGATGATACTTAAGTGACAAAGTAACACGCTATATTGGCTTTCTGTTGTTGTTTTACAGATCTCCCTTTACATTTAAATGCTGCAATGTTTGAGGCAAATGGTGGTTGTGGTTATGTTTTGAAACCTCCAGTTCTGTGGGACAAGAACTGCCCGATGTATCAGAAGTTTTCTCCACTGGAAAGAGATCTGGACAGCATGGATCCTGTAGTCTATTCTTTAACTGTAAGTACAGCCCCTAGAGAAAGAACTTAAGGTTGGCTTTAAGCCTTTCTGAAAACGAACTGGTTTTGAATTCAAGGCATTGGAAAGCTGTCATGTCACAATTTTGGTCATACAGATTTAGTTCCCAGAATAATGTATTTATCTCCCACGAAGCAGTAGCTATGGCTAGGCAAGCTGTTGCCAGACACTGTGTTTGCCAGAGCCCAGGAGCGGGGCTTATGAGGTCCCTGCTTCACCTGATGTACTGACGATGGCAGCTCTCTCTTCCAGGGCCCACAGAATCATAACTATGAGTATAGCCCATGAAAGTTGCGCTTTTTGTTAGATCAGCTCATGTTAAGCTCTAAGCTCCAAAGCTCTAAGATCAGACAAACTCGTGTCAATATATAAATACAATTAAGTATATTTCCTCGTTATAATTTAACCTTTATCATTCATGGGCCTTTCCTTATTCCTTTTCACCTAAATAACTTATTGTCAAAACTCCACAGACTCCTCTTAAAAACAGAGACCTGGCCAGGTGCGATTGCTCACACCTGTAATCCCAACAATTTGGGAGGCCCAGGTGGGTAGATCGCTTTGAGCTCAAGAGTTCGAGACCAGCCTGGGCAACATGGTGAAACCCTGTTTCTACAAAAAATTACAAAAAATTAGCCGGGCATGGTGGCTCACGCCTGTAGTCCCAGTTATTCGGTAGTCTGAGGCTGGAGAATCACTTGAGTCCAGAAAGCAGAGGTTGCAATGAGCCAAGATTACACCACTACACTCCAGCCTGGGTGACAGAGTGAGACATTGTTTCAACAAACAAAAAAGACCTGGTCATCTCTTTCCACCTTTAGATCTTGTCTCTCTCCCTCCACGGGAAGAATGCCAGAAAGCCCTCCAAATACGATACCCGCAAACCCCTGGGATAACCGCATTCACAAACTTTCCTACCACCCAAACTGCTTTTTCTCTTTCCCTAAGACAGCAGGACAGTAGCCCCTTTCCTATCTGTTTTTGTTTTTTTTTTAGCTAGGGGCGAGGGTAGTTTGATCTGTTTACAGAAAGCTGTGAATTAATTCCTAACATGTCTGCAACTTGCTCCAAAATGAAACTCTTCAAGAAAAAGGTTTTGAAGTTATAAAACATATTCCTATGACATTTTGAACAGAATATTAGTAATAAATGTATTATTATATTGCGTAAAGTCATCTTTTGTGAGAAATTTAACTTCATCTTGTTTGGTTTTTGAAGACATTTGAACATTTTTGATAGTTGAAAGGTTACAGTTAAGTGAATGATGTTGACAAAATAGGCTTTTCACATGATTCCAGTCATGTGATTACCCAGACAATTCATATACTTTTTTTTTTTTTTTTTTTGAGAGAGTCTTGCTCTGTCACCAGAGCTGGATGCTATGGGGATCTCAGCTCACTGCAAGCCTCTGCTCCCGGGTTCAAGGCGATTCCTTGCCTTAGCCTCCCTAGTAGCTGGGACAATAGGCGGCACGCCAACCATGCCCAGTAAGTATTTTGTATTTTAGTAGAGATGGGGTTTTACCAGGTTGGCCAGATGGCCTCGTATCTCCCTGACCTCGTATCGCTCACCTCAGCGCTCCCAAAGTGCTGGATACAGGCGTGAGCACTGTGGCGGCCCTAACAATCACTACTTTTAAAACAGTTTATTCAGCATTCACTTTGTCCCATGCCAGTGTTCTTGGATTCCTTTGCAGAGGAAGCCAGTGAGGTGTAGAGGTTGTCTTTCGTTTTATCTCGGTGACTTTGATCCCTTTTGTCTCCCTCACCCTAGATTGTCTCTGGTCCGGGAAGAGGGGCCCCAGTAACAGACGGGAAGGCCCGGTGCAGTTGAGTCGATTCCTGGCATGGCCTCTGGACAGCTGCCATTTCCCGCACGGAAGCCATCCATCGAAAACACCCCTGAACCCTCATTGGAACGAAGCAGTTTCTGTTCCGCGTCACTTCGAAGATCTTGTATTTCTTCGTTTTGCAGTTGTGTGAAAACGAACAGTCAGCAGTAACTGGCTCAGGAAATCATTCACTGAAAGCTTAACGAGTGAATAAAATTGTCAAATGTTTAATCATTGTTGTAGCTGACGATGGATGCCAGATTCCGCTATACTCTTCTCATCTTCTTTGTGTTTGACATTTGCTTATAAAGAAGTTGAGAATAAGAAGCAAAAGGAAGATACAGATTGGAGCACTGTTGAAGGCACGGGTTCAAAAGAAGTTTTCTTTACATTTTTTTTTTTTTTGTTTTGAGATGGAGTCTCGGCTCGGTCGCCCAGGCTGGAGTGCAGTGGCCAGATCTCAGACTCGACTGCAAAGCTCCACCCTCCGGTTTACGCCATTCTCCCACACTCAGCCTCCCGAGTAGCCGGGACTACAGGTGCCCGCCACCTCGCCCGGCTAGGTTTTGTATTTTTTAGTAGAGACGGGGTTTCACTGGGTTAGCCAGGATGGTCTCGATCTCCTGACCTTGTGATCCGCCCATCTCGGCCTCCCAAAGTGCTGGGATTACAGGCTTGAGCCACTGTGCCCGGCCCTTCTTTTACGTTTTTTAAGAATCTGCAGTATTAACAATATCCCTTGTAAAGTGCAACCTCACCCACGCCTGCTGATGTTGGGAGCAGTGGTTGTTGCACTCACATTTCCACACATTTTTCTTCCTAAATACTACCCACAGCACTGCTGGCAGTTTGAAAGCAGGGATTGAAATAAGGAGAGGAAACAGAGATGTCGGAGGGATCGGGTGTGGTGGTGGCCCAAGTGACTGCGTGGTTGGAGTCAGTACCTGGCAGAAGTCCAGTTTGGGAAGCTGGGACTGGTTTTCAGGTGCAGGAAGAGGGCAATGAAGAATTCTGGGCAAAGGCTAGAGCTGTTGGCTTGTGGATTGGCTTTGCTGTGGCACTCTGATAAATTTCAGCCTGTGCATCGTTTTTTTGTTTTGTTTTGTTTTATTTTGTTTTGTTTTTGAGATGGAGTCTGGCTGTGTCACCCAGGCTGGAGTGCAGTGGAGCGATTGACAGTTTCCCTTTCTAACATGCTCCCAGGTGCGCTGGCTCTGATGGTCTCCTTTGAGCACCAATGTTCTAAGTACGCACTTCCTCTCCCAGCCACACTCAAGCTGCCATCCTCGGAGCTCACAAACACATTACAGTTTCCTACTTTGTGTTCTTTTCCTGTTTCTCTTCTCTGTGCAAGTAGCCTGTGGTCATTTAATTAGTCTGCTCAGGCTGCCATCGCAGAATATCACACACTAGGTGGCTTAAACCACAGAAATGTATTTCCTCGCAGTCTTAAGGCTGGAAGTCTGAGATCAGGGTGTTGGCAGGATTGGTTTCTTCTGGGGCCTCTCTCCTTGGCTTGCAGATGGTCACCTGCTCACTGTGTCCTCACACAGTCAGCCCTCTATGTTGTCTGTGTCCTAATCCCCTCTTCTCATAAGGACACCAGTCCCACTGGTTTAAGGCCCACCTGAAGGACCCCATTTTAACTTGATTACCTCCTTAAAGGCCCTCTCTTCAAATATAGCCACATTCAGAGGTACGGAGGAATGGGGAGTATGGGGTCAGGGGGACACCCATAACTGTTATTACAGAAATATGAGAAAGTACACAGAAACAAAAACAATTTTTTTTTTGATAATCCATTTTTCCATCTCTCCAACACAGTCACTTTTGGTGTATAAGTCTTGCAGGCTTTGTTTCTCCTACCATGTATATAACACATGAGCATACAGATATATTTTTAACAAATAGGCTTTCTACTAATCTTTGTGTTTTGTAACTTACTGGTTTTCACTTACTAATGTATATAGTGAGCAACCATTCATGTTAATAACTATACATATACATCACCACTTTTACCAGTTGTGTATTATTCCATTTTACACTTACAGTCATACCGTAATTTATAACCAATCTCCCATCGTGGAAATACTCTGTTATCACTAAAGCTGCTCTAAGGTAGAACATTTGAACAGGGACTGTTAGTGATCAGGTTTTGTCTGAGTTTAAGGTTTTCTGTTTGTGTCTAAGTACTTGAACAAATTAATTGCCATTGGGTAGCTCGGGGCAGCACTCTCCTGGTGAAAAGGCACCTGTTGGTTGCATGCCTGTTGCCACCCCTGCCCATTTTAAGGTCTTCTTTCTACCTGTCATTTACTGACCTCCAGGAGCATCTTCTTTTCAGTAGCGCATGGTTAACAAGCTTTTGCCAATTCTGTATTACTCCAGGATATCGACATCTTCAGCTGCGAAACCTTCACAATGAAGTCTTGGAAATCTCTAGTCTATTCATTAACAGCAGAAGGATGGAAGAAAATTCCTCTGGCAGTACCATGTCAGCCTCTTCGGTAATGAAGTTCTGTTTCACTCAGCATATTTATGGGGATTGCTACACTGAAGGTGGGCTTTTTGTGGCTCAGCAAAGTGGTTGGTGTGAGTTATTAATTAGGTAGCTATGGAAATTAATAACAGTAATGGCTGACACTTGGCACTTAGCAAGCGCTTTATATATATACTAACTCAGTCCTCTCAATAACATCAGGCAGTAGCTATTAGTATCATCTCCATTTTACAGATGAGGAAGGTAAAGCTCAGTACATCTGAGGTCACACAGCTAGCAAGCAGCAGTCCAGGATTTACACTCAAGTTCTAGTAACAAAGCCCATGTATTATAGTGTCTATCAGGGAAGTGAGCCGAATATAATAAAGTGGGGAAGAGGTTTATTAAGCAAAGCCTAGTAGGAAGCATTTCCAATACTTCTAGAAACTTTAGGTTAAACCAGGAAAATATTTTGCTCCTTCAGCAGTCCAGGGGCAAATGTCACAGGCAGAGCAAGGCTGGAGAGAGCAATAGGCTCTGCTGGCGATGCATAACTTGCACCTCCGTGCTTGGGGGATGCAGAATCTGCACCCTTGAGAATGGAAGAAGGACACTGTAGAAAGTGCCACAGTTGCAGAATCTGCTTTTTTTTTTCCAGAGACAGTGTGTCTCTGTCGCCCAGTGTCACTCTGTCACCCAGGTTGGAGTGCGGTGGTGCCATCCTAGCTCACTGCAGCCTCGACCTTCCTGGCTCAATCTATTCTCCCACCTCAGCCTCCTGAGTAGGTGGGATTACAGGCGTGTGCCACTATGCCCAGCTAACTTCTTTTTCTTTAGAGATAGGGTCTTACTGTATTGCCCAGGTTGGTTTTAAACTCCTGGACTCAAGTGATCCTCCCGCCTTGGCCTCCCAAAATGCTGGGATTACAGGCGTGAGCTACCGTACCTGACCAGAATCTGCATTTTAACAAGTGCCCCACGGAAACTCAGTGCCCACTAAAGTTTGAGGACACTTGGACCAGGGCCCCCTCACTAATGCAGGATGGTTTAGTTAGATAAGAAACTGGGCTGAGTGCAGCGGCTCATGCCTCTAATCCCAACACTTTGGGAGGCCAAGGCAGAAGGATAGCTTGAGTCCAGGAGTTCAAGATCAGCTTGGGAAAGACCCCATCTCTATTAAAAAAAAAAAAAAAAAGGTGTTTCAATTGGGCATAGTGTCAAGCACCTGTAGTCCCAGTTACCTGGGAGGCTGAGGCAGGAGGACTGCTTGAGCCCAGGAGTTTGAGGCTACAGTGAGCTATGACCACACCACTGCACTTCAGCATGGACAAAAGAATGAGATCCTATCTCTAAAAAGGTATGTCTAAAACAACGACTTTAATTAGCTGGCTAATTCTATTATGCTTCTTCTTTAAATTAAACATACATTTTAAAAGTGTGTCCATTGGTTACCCCCATTACATGTTTAACAATGTGATTACTTTTGTGTCAATCTCAGACTCAACATAGTCCTAACAATCTTTGGAAAGGCACCTTCTGTGCTCACAATGGCACTGGCCATGACAGCTTCCACTGCCACTTTCTGCTTTCTTCTCTGCCCTTGCCCTCACCACTATCAGTTTTGACTCCTGCTGTCCCTGCCCTTGTTTGCTTCGGTGTTCCTCCTGTTTCCCTTCATCACTCCACAGCAACCTTGACTGTATATTTGTATCACCTGGGGAGCTTTAAAAACTCCATGTGCACAGGCCACGCCCCGCACGAGTTAAACCAGCGTCTCTGCAGGTGGGCCCCAGGCATCAGTTTTTTAAAGGATCATCAGGTGATTGCACCATGTGTCCAAGGTTTAGAACAGCACTTTGGCCAGTGTGGAGGAAGGTGTGGCTTCCACCTTGTGCAGAGGATTGATAAGAAGGGCAGGGCCGCTTGGTACAAAGAGCAGGAATCAGATGCTTTCAGAAAGGCAGAGCAGGGCCAAATACCCAGTTCTAAGCAGGGTGACCTCAATATCTGTTACAGCTGAAGATTCCACAGATGCCACAGATGAGCTGTTTTTACTCACAACACTTCTGACACCAAAAATGTGGTGTCTTTTCCAACTCTCTGACAACAGCTGGGTGTCCTACATTTCAGTTCAATTCTAACACTATCCATCTAGAGTTGGTGTCAGATCCCACACATTGAGGGCTCAGTCCCACAAGACTACTCCTACTTCAGATGCCAGTCACAAGTCCCAGGTTGTCACCAGGACTTCTGACCAAACAGCTATAAATTCAGAGGATCCCTATAAATGCTCAGATTCAATAATTGGCTAGAATGACACAGAACTCATGAGAGTGCTTTGCTTATTATTACCAGTTGATCAGAACAGATGCACCTCAGAACAGATGCAACCTGGAAGCTCTCGGAACCCCATCATTTAGGGTTTTTATGGAGGTTTCATGACCTAGGCATGATTGGTTCAATCACTGGCCACTGGTGATTAGTTCAGTCTTCAGCCCACTCCCCTCCTTGAGGTCTGGCAGCAGGGCTGAGGGTTCCACCCCTCTAATCATGCCTTGGTCTTTCTCAGCCACCAATCATCTCAGTAGCAACAAAAGACACTCTTCACTCCAGAGATTTCAAAGGTTTTAGGAGCTGTGTGCCAAGAACTGGGGACAAAGACCAAATATGTATTTTTTTGTTATATCACACCTTGCCATCCTTGGGGTTCCCGGGCAGCCATATATGGATATGTGCTTGGTAAATATGCGTTTGACCATGGAGAGCATCACTCTCCATTGCTGAAGCCAGTAACTGTAGGTCATCCTGGCCTTCTTCCCCGTTTAAGACTTGATCATTCTATTTCCTTAGTATCTTTCACATCCATTCATCTTGGTCTGTCCTTATTGCCTTGGCCCTGGTTCATTCTCACCTGGCTTGTGGTAGAGTCTTCCTAATTGGTCTCATTTCCTCTGGGTTTGCCCCTCTGTCTGTCTGCATCTAGGGCCTCCCAAACAGATCTACTAAATATGATCATGTCTCTCCTCTGTGAAAAACCCTCCATCAGTTCTCTGTTGTTTTCAGGGTATAGTTTATACCAGAAGTCACAAATTCACATGCCAGGAGGTTCCCAAGATGATGATGTGCAGGCATGGACCTGGACTAAGCACAGACTCTTAGAAAGCAGAGAGCTCTTGGGTCATTTAGAGGGGCAGCTGTCACCTAGCTCTCAGCTCCAGCTGCTTGTTGCCTTGTGATGTCGTCAGATCTTTTGTTTTTTCAAGAGAATCAGGACATCTGGGGTTTTGTAAATGTCGGCAACTATTTAATCTTTTTAATTAATAATATAGTGCAAGCTAAATGATACAATTAGAATGTGTGCATTTTATAGTATGACAATTATACTTCAGTAAAACTGATTTTTAAAAAATCACATTATGCAAGCATAACAAAGCTAACCTCTCCTCCCCACCCCAAATAAAAATAAAGTACATGCTAAAAATACACTTCAGCCCTCAGATCCTCATTTTGCCAGTTTCAGTCTAAATTTTAGCCAGTTAGGTGAAGCCCTGAGTGGCTGTGCTTTTGCGTGCATCCCTAGCCTTTCTCCCTCCAACAAGTTAGTTGTAGAACTTAATGTTCCCAGAATGCCCTGCTGTAGGCCACTTCTAAGTCTTTGTACACGTTACATCGATTTGGGGTTCTCGTTTCATTCTTCATCTGCTAAATTACACTATGTCTTTCAAGATTTGGTTCAGATACCATTTTCAGAAAGCCCTCCCTGGTTTCTCCCAAACCTCTTCTAGGCCACTTCCTCTGGGTTCCCAAGGAACGTACCATGCTCCTTACAACTGCCTACATTGCCCTCTAGCTATCTCATTCAACTGGAAGCCCTTGGCAGGGATAGTGTCCCATTTGCCGCTGATTTTCCAGGGATAGGTATAATGTCTGATTCGCTATAAGCCTTCCATAAATTATTTATTTCGAATGAATGAATATATCTTAATACACAAAATGCCCGAAGAATTGAGTTACATACTTACCCAGCTCTTTCTAACAGATATATTTTTGCATTATGATTTGTGTGCCTGAATGGTATACTCTATAAGGGCAGAACATTTTATTATTACCATCCAAATTTCTAACCCAGTACCCTGAAAAGAGATGGAACTCAATAGATACTGTGGAACATCAGTTAATAAGTAAAAACTAACTTACATTTCAGATAATATCAGCCTCTAATTGTGATGGAGACACCGTAATTTAAAATAAATTAATATTTTGGTGATGTGCTTATGAAATACCCTCACTAAATGATTGAGGAAGAGGTAGCATTGCCCCTTCTACCACATTAAGATGCACTGGGCTACAAATGGACTCTCATCTTTTGCATTTACATGTTCCTATCCATACTTCTAAGTACTAGCACTTCTGTATCAAATAGAGCTTAGAAATATGTGATTAAGGATGAATGATCAGCCATGTGATCTTCTTGACAGATGTTTAATACAGAAGAAAGAAAATGTTTGCAGACTCACAGAGTCACGGTGCATGGGGTCCCAGGGCCAGAGCCCTTTACTGTTTTCACTATTAATGGAGGCACCAAGGCAAAGCAGCTTCTGCAGCAAGTAAGTCCCCTGAGCCATGGTTGGGAGAATCTAAAATCTAAGATGTATGGATGTACATGTGTGTATAAATGTCTGTGTGCGTAAACACAGATGCACATAAATGCGCAAAAGTCCATGTTGATGATATGCCTTTTGATTGTTTGGAAATGTGTTATTCAACGTTGAGATCCACTCCAAGAATCATCCAAGAATCATCTGACAAACTACCTTAACCTATAGAGATTTTTTAATTATTCTTTTTTTTTTTTTTTTTTTTGAGACGGAGTCTCGCTCTGTCGCCCAGGCTGGAGTGCAGCGGCCGGATCTTGGCTCACTGCAAGCTCCGCCTCCCGGGTTAACACCATTCTCCTGCCTCAGCCTCCCGAGTAGCTGGAACTACAGGCACCCGCCACCTCGCCCGGCTAGTTTTTTTTGTATTTTTTTAGTAGAGACGGGGTTTCACCGTGTTAGCCAGGATGGTCTAGATCTCCTGACCTCGTGATCCGCCCGTCTCGGCCTCCCAAAGTGCTGGGATTACAGGCTTGAGCCACCACACCCGGCCCTTAATTATTCTTAAGCTATATAAAATACCAGGCTCTAGAATGATAAAGACCAGAATGAGTGGCCTTCCAGCCATATATACGCTTTCACCCTAAGCCTGGACATGGCCTGATCTTCCTTCTTCACGCAGAGATTAGTAATCAGTGAGAATTTGCACATTAGGTGAATGGAATCTTCTTGCCATCCGAGGAGTTGAATCGAATTCTTAGAGCTTCAGGATGGGCCACATGGGCCAAGAAGGTATTTCCTGCCCCTCCAGCGTAAGGCCTTCCTTTGCATGTTGAGCAGCCACTTTGCTCCCCTCCCCTGGCACCTGATCTTGGCATTTGAGGTCTTCTCCTTTTGGTGGTAGCAAGAGGCATGGAGACCCTGAAGCCTGTTACCCCAAGCCCTGTAACATAATTGGCCTAAGCCTCCTTACGCTGTGCCACCTTTGCCCTAGATCCCCCTCCAAAGGATCTTTGGGGCCTTCTGCAGACAGGTCCCCATCCATAGGGGGACTTCTAAGAGTGAGAGCCAGGGACACGGAGCAGCATCTAAAGAGGAAGGGGCATGTCCTCCAAAGGGCGAGACAAGGCCCATGTGTAATTCCTTTTTTTTTCCACACTGGAAGCGCTACCCTTGCTTGGTACGGTGGCCTAAAATCCTTGCAGACGATTTTATCCTTAACCCATTTCAGAATTCCTTCTTGGTGCGGCCAGGCGCAGTGGCTCACACCTATAATCCCAGCACTTTGGGAGGCTGAGGCAGGCAGATCACGAGGTCAAGAGATGGAGACCATCCTGGCCAACATGGTGAAACCCCATCTCTACTAAAAATACAAATATTAGGTGTGGTGGCGCACATCTGTCGTCCCAGCTACTTGGGAAACTGAGGCAGGAGAATCATTTGAACCCGGGAGGCAGAGGAAAAAGAATTCCTTCTCCTGAATAGGGGTAGACTAAAGGAAGCAATGACCAAGGGAATGGCCCTTGAGCTCCCTCTGAAGTTAGGGTGTATGATGAAATGTAGCTGAGATCATAACATTTGGAGGAATTAAACATTTTTGGAGGATTAAGTATTTTACCCCATAATTCATAGCTAACAAGTATTAAAGGCCGACCTCAGACTCAGGTCTGTCTGGTTCCAGAGCTTTGTCTCAGCTGTCCTGTTTGACTGCACATAGCCAACAAAGAAAACAAGCGCTTTAAGCACACTGTCAAAAGTTTATTTAAAGAAGAATTCCCAGGAACTTAGACCACACGAGAACCTCGCCCTACAAACCTTCCATGAGAAGATGACCGAGTATTTCCAATGTGAGAAAAAGAGATTGTCTTAGTAAATACTAAACTAGGTTATTTGCCCTCGGTCCTGTGTTGCAAGATTACAAAGGGCTAAGTTCATGGAATGAGAAACCTAAAATTTTTAATTCACTAGGAGCTCTCATTCCAGCAGTGGGAAAAATAGTTATGCTGTCTGGGGATTATGAGTAAGTTGTGCCGTTGCCCAGAGTGAACATAAACAATCCATTCTGAACATAAGAGAATTCTTAGATCTTCCAAAAAGAATTATGCAATACTCGAGTAAATTTCACTTATAAATTGCATAGCAAACCTATCTGAACACCATGAAAGTCGATTTGTTTTGAATTTAAGTTTTTTCCTCACTCCTCAGTTTGCCTTCACTTTTTCTTTAGATTCTGACAACTGAACAAGACATCAAACCTGTTACCACAGACTATTTTTTGATGGAAGAAAAATATTTTATATCTAAAGAAAAGAATGAATGTAGGAAACAACCATTCCAGAGAGCCATTGGTCCAGAAGAGGAGATCATGCAAATTTTAAGCAGCTGGTTTCCAGAAGAGGGATATGTGGGCAGGATTGTCTTAAAAACCCAGCAGGAAGTAAGTGTGTCTGGTGCAGCCTATACAGTAACAACTCATTATGTGATTAGCCATTTACCACTCACCGCCTCCCTGAACTTCAGAATTTCTTGTAATTGCAACTTGGTTTATATTCTTAAGTAAATGTGGATGAACAGTTTTCTTCTTCTGCACATATTCAGAATATTATCTCTAAGGTACAGTAATTCAATCTAAGAAACATCCCTTAGGCCGGGCAGAGTGGCTCACGCCTGTAATCCCAGCACTTTGGGAGGCCGAGGTAGGCGGATCACTAGAGGTCAGGAGTTGGAGACCAGCCTGGCCAACATGGTGAAACCCCATCTCTACTAAAAATACAAAAATTAGCCAGGCGTGGTGGCAGGCTCCTGTAATCCCAGCTGCTCATGAGGGAGGCTGAGTCAGGAGAATTGCTTGAACCCGGGAGGCAGAGGTTGCAGAGAGCTGAGATCGTGCCACTGTGCTCCAGCCTGGGTGACAGAACAAGACTCCATCTAAAAAAAAAAAAAAAAAATGTTTTCTCATGCAAAGCAACTATTCCATTTTAAAAATAAATAAAAACATCCCTTATAAGATAAAGGAAGCAAAGATTCCTTATGCATGTCATCAGCTATGGATCCAGTACTTTATTTATACGTGTGGAAAGATATTGTTGTAAGGGTCACATTACTGTATAATGCAAAACCTGCAGGTATTTTCTATTTTGGGGTTGATTGATTTCCAGTTGGTACCTGCTGAAGTTTTAGCTAATAGAAGCTTCCGTGCTTATAAGTAAAACAATAATATTTCTTTGAAAATATTCCAGAACTTCATACAAAGTAAGAATAATCTCTTGGCCTGAGTCAGAATTAGTAACCATTTGTATTACATGTGCTAAGATCCCCATGATCATTCCCAGGAAGGAAAGGATGCACCAATGCCACGCTGACTCCAAACTGATTGGCTCCTATTTGACTTAATTGATGAAGCACTTTTTTTTTTTCTGAATTAGCAGAGAAAACGCTACTAACTTAAAAATGACATATAAGGTCATTTCTCTAGCATAGACAATCATGCCTCGTGACGTGTTGATAATCAAGCAGTTGGGTCTAGTCAACAATTTGATTACATAAATATTTATTGAGCACCTAATATGTGCCAAGCCCTGTTCTGGGCACATGATCTGCTCCTCTGGGGCATGTGATAGTGCTTGCCTGATAGAAGGTCCCTCAGGCCCATGCTTGCTAGGGCACAGTGAAAGATAATAGCCAATGTTCACCATTATGTGTTTTCACTTTCTAGTCACAGTGAACGTGACCTGAAGCTCTACAGAGCTCTAGCATCACCTCGAGAGCCCAGAGCCACTGCCTTCTTTCCCTGACCTTGCCTAAGATGATGAAAGGACACTTCATTTAAGCAAAAAATGTAATTGTCTCCCCAGCGTTCTCTATTAAGACACACTAATTGCTAAGACAGAAACCAGGCAACCCTAATAATAATTGCTTTATGATAAAATATCAGAGGGCTTAGCTATACTTTTGAAGCCATCTTTAATGTCTCAATTTTTTTCCTGTTCTTAAATTGTCTTGCCTTATTAATTAGCTACATGTAAAAAGTATCCTCTAAGTGGTGTCAATGAATCAGTAAATTTTTAAACCTCATATTTGCATATGATTTAGTGTTGAAAGCCCTCAAACAGTATGTTGAATGATATAACAGAAACCATTTTACACTTAAAGAAATAGATTCAGAGAGGTGAAATCATGACAGGGTTAGAAGTAGAAAGAATTCAAGTCTATGGCTTCCAGGTCAGTGTTCTTTCCACCATCCTATGCTACCCAGGCTGAAATTGTGTCCATCCTTGTGGATCACCCCCACTCAGCACCTTGGGAGGAGCAGGAGGCAGTGGGTGGGCTAGAGAGAAGATGGGCTGGCTGCTGAGTGTCACAGGAAGCTTCATTATATGCTCAGAGGAACTGGGGAGGGGAGGGACACCCAAATGTAATTTAAATGTGTATGACAACAAGCTGGGCGTGGTGGCTAACGCCTGTAATCCCAGCACTTTGGGAAGCCGAGGCGGGTGGATCACCTGAGGTCAGGAGTTCGAGACCAGCCTGGCCAACGTGGTGAAACCCCATCTCTACTAAAAGTACAAAAATTAGCAAGGCGTGGTGGCAGGCACCTGTAGTCCTAGCTAGTCAGGAGGCTGAGGCAGGAGAATCACTTGAACCCAGGAGGCAGAGGTTGCAGTGAGCCAAGATCACACCACTGCATTCCAGCCTGGGTGACAGAGTGAGACTTCATCTTTAAAAAAAAAAAAAAAAAAAAAAAAAAAAAAAAAAAAAAAGTGTATGACAACAGGCAGTAGAGACCTCAGGAATATGCTTCCAAAAGCTGGTAAAAGAAAGCATTTTGAAGAAAAGGGGCATAAGTCAGAAGGGAAAGCTAACAAGCTTTTCTGATGAGCAAAATATGGCAAGTTCTCCTTTATATGCCTTTGTTAGGAAATTTTTGAAATGACTGAAATATTATATCTCAAAAGATAATAAATTTAGTGTATCTAGGTTTACCTGGTGCATAGTGATACCCAAATAATACCTGCCGATTGCATAAATGAATTCAGTACTTACTGAATGCAAGAGGGTACTACTAGGTGTAATTTTCTTGTCTCCTGGGCTTTCAGGCTGTCAGGTACCAAATCTTCCTGTGGTCAATGTGTCGTCTTCTGTTACTGGGTTTGAAATTGGGTAAACCAAGACTCTGTCACAATGAACAGGCCACCTAACTTCTGTAAAGCACACTGCCCTAATTTGTACAATCTATATAGAAACTACACTACTTGACTCAAAGAAATTATGAGACTCATGTCAAACATGTAGACAGACAATGTGTACAACAATGCTTAGTAAAAAGGGATATAAGCAAGGGCTATTGTTATTTCGTTCATAACCTGTGGCTTCCAACTAATGTGGCTAGAAACACCTTAAAATGAGCTCTGAGGGAGGCTCAAAGGTGCTCTCTTAAAAGTAAAGCTTAATGCATCATTGTTGGGACATTTTATGTGGCAACTTTTTGGTTTTCTCTGATTTCTTGCCTCCCGGTTTGGGGGACACAGATTATAAATTATGTCATGTGAATTACCTCTAAATCTTGCCCTCTGACTGGTTAAATATGTATGATCAATGCAATGACATATTATTAAGCAAGTTGTAACACAGGATACAATCTCATTTTATGCAAAAAGAGCCAATAGCTCGTCTTTTCCCTCTCTTCCATTATATAATGGAGTATTCATTCATTGGAAAAAATTCAAATGGACTTTTTCACTCATTGAAAAAAGTTAAAATAGATTATATATCTTTATTTAACAAAAAATCATGTAATTAAAGCGTCATGATTGCAAAGTTAATTAAATGATTGGGGCACGCTTCAGGAGCCAGTCCTTTCTGGCGCTGGTTACAGTTTTGGCGCCACCTGGTGGCAGTTATCTATTCCGACTTTAATTTAATCAATGGGTACAATTCTAGTTGAAACTTCCAGGATAGTGACAGCAACTCATGGATTCTTCTGGTTAGTTAGCACCATTTCAGTAGCCCAGTCTGGAGGGATGAGGCTACAATTCTGGGGATAAGGAGGTTTTCCTGCCAAGTCCTCACTTGCTGAGATGAGGTTGACTACTGTTTACTTACTTTGCCTCTCCTTCCCCTTTATTAAGTCTCCCTCTTGCAAAAGTTAACTAAGCTATCCTCATTTGAAAATGGGGCGGACAAAGAACAGCAGCTGCTTGATAATCACATTGTATCTAAATTCACATAATTCAAGGGTGTTGCTTTACACAGTCACATACACAAAAATACATTTGAACATCCACAGCAAATGTTTAAAAGGATGTATTACCTAATGACAGTGGGGTATTTTGTGGAGATTAAGGTGGGAAAAGGAGAAAAGACGAGAATGGGAAAAGTTTGGTTTTTCTTGATATACTTCTGTATTGTTTGAAAATTTTTAATAAGATACATCTATCTCTAGATACATAATTCACCAAAAGCCAATTAATCTAATTCTCATAATTACTGTGAATTTTGTCAAAATTTGTTTCAATGTGGCTTACCTCCAGCCATTCATTCAGCCTTGTCACTGCGGTTTTCTTCACCCAACCTGTCAATTTCATGGTTTACATTTCAGATGTCTAGCATTTCTTCATTGTTCAACATCTGTGGAAATGGGTGGGCTTTCTTTTAAATGCAATTTACTGTGTTATTTGGCTTTTGCTACTTGGCAAAATGGTATATTGTCTTTCTACAAATTTATCTAGTCAACTTGGACTCTCAAAATCCACAGACAGGCTGGGCACAGTGGCTCATACCTGTAATCCCAGCACTTTGGGAGGCCGAGGTGGGCAGATCAGAAGGTCAGGAGTTCAGGACCAGCCTGGCCAGTATGGTGAAACCCTGTCTCTATTAAAAACACAAAACTTAGTCAGGCATGGTGGCACACACCTGTAATCCCAGCTACTCAGGAGGCTGAGGCAGGAGAACTGCTTGAACCCAGGAGGCAGAGGCTGCAGTGAGCCAAGATCGTGCCACTGCACTCCAGCCAGGGCGACAGAGCAAGACTCCATCTCAAAAAAATAAAAAATAAAAATCCACAGCTAATAGGAGCAGATAAATTGGCTTGTTATGGATCTGTCAACATCATCAGAAGCACAGTAGTTTCTTCCTCTCAGAAGACACGTATATCCTTTTAGAACAGTTTATGAAATAATAACATAGTATATGAGATACTAACCTAAGTTTCTACATCACCAAGATACAAGCTCAGATTTTTGCTAGATTTGTCTGTCTTTATTCTGCATAAACCTATTATTTACTCATATTTGTCTTTTTAAACATAGAACCTAGAAGAGAAAAACACTGTTCAAGATGACAAAGAAGTGATCTTGAGCTCTGAGGAGGAGAGTTTCTTTGTCCAAGTGCATGATGTTTCTCCAGAGCAACCTCGAACAGTCATCAAAGCACCCCGCGTCAGCACCGCACAGGATGTCATTCAGCAGGTAACAGCCTCTCCCTTCCTCAATTCAGTCCTTTCCTCAGCATAAATTACGGGAACAAATGTCTGTGCACTGACGGCTCATTTTATGAGTGAAGTTCCTGAACGGGGACCTCAAAGGGGAGTGTGTGCCTCCTGTAGTGGCTCATGCCTGTAATCCCCGTTTTAGGAGGCTGAGGCAGGAGGATCACTTGGGCACAGGAGTTGGAGGCTGCAGTGAGCTATGCAGCCTGGATGACAGAGTCAGGCCCTGTCTCTAATTTAAAAAAATGACCGACCCAGTGGCTCACACCTGTAATCCCAGCAGTTTGGGAGGCTGAGGTGAGCAGATCACTTGAGCTCATGAATTTGAGACCAACATGGCCAACATGGCAAAACTCTGTCTTTACAAAAAGGACAAGAATTGTTGGGCACGGTGGCTCACGCCTGTAATCCCAACACTTTGGGAGGCTGAGGCGAGTGGACTGCCTGAGGTCAGGAGTTCGAGACCAGCCTGGCCAACATGGTGAAACCCCATCTCTACTAAAAATACAAAAATTAGCTGGGCCTGGTGGCAGGTGCCTGTAATCCCAGCTACTTGGAAGGCAGAGGTAGGAGAATCGTTTGAACCCGGGAGGGAGAGGTTACAGTGAGCCGAGATCGCGCCATTGTACTTCAGCCTGGGCAACAAGAGCTAGACTTTGTCTTAAAAAAAACAAAAAAAAAAAAGTACAGAAATTAGCCAGGCATGGTAGTGTGTACCTGCAGTCCCTGCTACTCAGGAGGCTGAGGTAGGAGGATCGCTTGAGCCCAGGAGGCAGAGGTTGCAGTGAGCCGAAATCGTGCCACTTTACTCCAGCCTGGTCTTTTAATAAAAAAAATTAAAAAATTTTTAAAGCTTGGAAATATTAATTCAGTCCTTCAGCAGACACTTAGTGTCTACAGTGAGTCTGGATCTCTATAGAGCATTGATAATAATGGATTTAGGAAGTGGCTCTGCAGTGACAATGTCATGGTCCCAGAAATACCTGAGCCAGTACCTACTGACCATCTCTCAAGGATCCTACAGAGGACAAGTGGGAGGCCTACTCTGATCCTCTCCCCTCCTGTAAAGCATGCTTCTCTGAGAGTTTACATGGTTTCAGAGAATTCTGCTTCCTTCATAGCCTTGTGAGGGTAGGCATTCATCAAACACCTATTTGAAGGTGTACAACACGATTAAGAACACAGACCCTTGCCGGGCGCGGTGGCTCAAGCCTGTAATCCCAGCACTTTGGGAGGCCGAGACGGGCGGATCACGAGGTCAGGAGATCGAGACCATCCTGGCTAACACGGTGAAACCCCGTCTCTACTAAAAAAATACAAAAAACTAGCCGGGCGAGGTGGCGGGCGCCTGTAGTCCCAGCTACTCGGGAGGCTGAGGCAGGAGAATGGCGGGAACCCAGGAGGCGGAGCTTGCAGTGAGCTGAGATCCGGCCACTGCACTCCAGCCTGGG